>NC_140125.1:22440742-22445453 GCF_964035555.1 Netta rufina
TATTTTGTGCTGCGATGCCCCCAGATAGAAATGACTCACTATACAAGGGTAACAGTGAATCAAACTTTAAGTAAAATATGCAACACTGAAAAACTGACAGATGGGGGAATATATTGGAAGCTTGACTCTCATTGACACTTAACCTCTTTCTTCTACACGGACAATGAAAAAACTTAGACTTTTTTTTTTTTCTCCATATAATCTTGGCTCTTGCTACAAGAAGTATTGTTAGCAATAGTACTCCAAAACAATTGAGAGGAAAATACTAATTTTGTAGTAAGTAGCAACCATTTAAAATTCAGACCTGTGTCTTAAACTGAATCTTAGCTTCCAGTTAGGTTCCGTTTATCCGTCAAATACACTGGCACATTTTTATTTGAAAAAGCACTTGGTTTTTACTAATGTTTTGTAGCTGAAACCAGCCTTCCTTTCTTCTATAAAATACACTCTGATGGCCTAAGTTATGACTCTGTCTGTAGTTTCAGCTAGACTGAAATTGTACCCTGTCCATGGCCAAGTGTCTCTTCAATCCTGCTTTGTGCTGTCACAGCAGGAACAGAGGCTGAATGCACAAGGTTTGGACAATTTTGCTGCTGACAGCAATCTCAGTGATATCAGGCAGCTTCCTTCCATCTCATGGGTGTGTTCACAAATACCACTCTCTGTTCTCGGGAGTGGTAACATTTTACAGTTAGTTTATGATTTTACACACTTTGCAAGGAGGCTGTGACTCCCATGCCACAACAAGCACCTATAGCCTGTCTCTACCATCATACGTGACATAAAATTGCAATCTAATAAAAAGTTCTTTTGAGTCAACAAATTTCAAACGTGAGGTGTAAAAAAAAAAGGGGGGGGGGGGGGGTTAAAAGGATTCAAAGTACCACTGCAAACATGTACAGACCTGAGTGTGACCTCACTTAGAGTATAACAAAATAGAAGAAATCCCTACAAAACTGAGAATACACTGCTGAACTCTAAGCATCAGCATCATAACAATGAAAATCAGCTGTTTACAGGATTGTATTTTGTCAAAGCCAAAGAATAATTCAAGAATTTTAAAAAGAGAGAAATCAAATGCTATTATATCTAAAACAGGAACATAAGGAAAAAAAAAAAAAAAAGAAAAAAAAATGTGTCATTTTGGATTATAGTGTATGGGTCTGTTTTATTTTTAATAAATAAAAAAAAAAAGTATCACAAAAATTGAAGGAGGCAAGCTAAGGGCATTCAGAATGATACAAGGACTCAAGGGTCTTATATATTCAGAAAGGTTAGAGAAAGTAGGTCTGTATTGTTTGGAAAAGAGGATCTTATGAGGGACTTCAACGAGATACATGAAACTCTAGAGGGACCACAGAAGAGAGATGCAGCAATGCTATTTGAGCTAGTGTCAAATGCAAGCTCAAGGGGACACAGAATTATGCCAGAGAAAAGCCTAACAATGAAACTCTTTAGGTGAAGATAACATACTAAGAGCAAAATATGGATGTCTGCAATGACTGCAAATAGACAAAGAGTTTAAACACTTTAAAAACAAAACAAAATGCAACTTGAGAAAGGGGTGTTGAATCGAATAAATGTTTCTGTAAATGGAAAGACTCAAATCAAAGTCTGAGTTATGGTCTTTGGCTTCATAAGAATGTTGGACTCAGAATTATTTTTTTTCCCCCACAGCATAGTGAGCACTTAGTAGTGGGCAGTAGAGAAAAGGTTCTTTGAACTTGGCCCTTCAATATCCCCATTGTTCCACTCCCAGCATGGCCTATCAAGTAATGAAGTCAAAATGCAGTAATCAGGTAAAACATCAGGCTTAGAGAATTAATTGCAATGTCAGTTCTTGGCTGGCCCATCAGGTTCTTCTGTTTTAAACAGTCACTTCATTACTCAGCTTCACACTACCTCACAGCCTATCCACCAGCCACCTTCCCACCAGGGCTTTCACTCTAGCACTGGCTGGGTCATGAGATGCTCAGCAGGCACTTCCCTCGTCCTCCTTCTCTCATTCCCTCCAAAAGGGCAGCAGGCCATGGTGGTATGGCAGCACACGCCACCTGCACCTTCCCCCAAGATGTGCATCATGGCACTGGTGCCCTGAGGCTGAGGAATTAATAGCCTGGGGCTGTGAGCAATCATCATACAAGTCCACCAGGAACCTGAGAAGCTGGGAGAAGAATCATAAAATCAGAGAATGGCTTGGGCTGGAAGAGACTTTAAGAAGAAAGGCACATAACAAACATCAAAATGCCAAAAAATCTGGGGCAAAGATTGTGTTAGAATGACCTGAAGGATGAGGGAGACATCAGCACCTGAGGGGTAAAAATCGACGCAGTGTCTCATATCATCCCCAAATGAAGCTATTCTGTACAGCCAATTACTCTAAACTCTCCCCATGCTGAAATCATCAGGAAAAAAAAAAAAAAAACTATGAATCACACTTGTAATTCAGTCAAGTAGCATCACCACAGGTTAGAGATGGGTTTGACGGGGATCCTAATTTGTGTGTGAGTCCTTACCCTGTCTGCGTTTCTTACCTCAAGACTTTCTACAAAACTGCAGCAACTCTATAATCCTCTCTACATCCAAATCATTAG
Organism: Netta rufina; assembly: GCF_964035555.1. Taxonomy (NCBI): domain Eukaryota; kingdom Metazoa; phylum Chordata; class Aves; order Anseriformes; family Anatidae; genus Netta; species Netta rufina. The sequence goes on from NC_140125.1 coordinate 22,443,337, forward strand.
CAGATATAGCACCTTAAGGTGATACTGTTATGGACATTAACATCAAGCTTTATAACATCGGAAATATGCATTCAAATACATCTTTATTCTCAGCTAAGACTTTTAACATGTAATCCCCCCACAATGTATTTATTGGTATTTCTTGTATTAAAATTAATTACTGTGATCCACTTGCCTGTCCCAAATGTGCCCTAATTCCAAGAAAATTATTTCATTTCAGAGACAGAAATTCGTACTTTCACATACATAGTTATAGAAAAAAGGTAAGTTATCTGACAGAGGTAAACCTAACATCTATTCAGCACGAAATTTCCAACAGAATGGCAATATTTTGAAATGTAGTGGATGAGGATATTTTACGTCCAATTAGGCAGGGAAGCCAAGTTGAATGGGTTAAAATTTGCCACTGATCCCAAGTAGGTGATATTCTTACCTCCCTAAGGGTTCAAACTGCACTGGGAGGAAAAAGAGTAATTATGCATTGAATAGGAGAAGAGAAAATATGTCCCAAACTGGTTTGCCTGCAACAAGGTACAGATTCCTCAGTGGTCTGCAGGCACAGCTGAGTTCCTCAGTTTATTCTTTGGCCACACCCAAAATAAAAACTAAAGGATATTTTGGGGAATAGGAAGACACAACAGCTCAGCTAATGTCCCAGGCAGTATATTCATTACAGGCTCATCAGAGTGGATGCCTGCAATAGGAAGATTAAATACCCATTTACCAGCATCAGAGGAGAGTTAGGTTTTATAATGTATTGTCCCCTATTCCCCGTGAGGCTGCTTTGTTTGATAAAATGCTGAGTGTGGTGTAAAAATATCCCTCTCTCTGTAATTTGCACTCCTCTCCATTTAAAGCTATTCTTGCTGCAAACGAGAATTGAAAGCTGCTAAAATTAAGTGGTGTCAGTTCTCAATGACACTTTAATGATAGAGTGCTCGGCAAATGAGATGAGAATGAATTCCAGCTTCTCTGCTAAAGATAGTAACCAGCGCTAAACAGCACAGTGCTCCAACCAGGCTACACTTCACCTGCTTCATTCATATTTAGTAGAACTGAAATAGGAAAACTATAATTAAAATGGTCATAAAATGAAAAATGCTAATTTCTAGCAGAGATGACAGGAAACAACTGAGACTTGTGAAATCAAAGCATAGCCCTTCTTTGTCATGTCCATACTTCCACAAAGGTTGTCACTGGTTGACCATGGGGCTCAGGTAGGGCTTTCAAGTTTTCTGTGCTGCAGAAACTGCTGCTTACAGAAAGCTTGGTATAAACCCGTTTAACTAACACAGGCATGGGAAAAATGATGATTAGGAAATCTATCTGGGCTTGGAGCTAGATGAAGCCATCATCTCTGAAAAGTTTTTAAGGAAAAAAATGTGTAAACATTTTCTTTCTCCCAGTATGGTTTTAATCAATCCTTCAAAGAAGTCCATTCAACCTTTCACTTGGATTGTACCTTTATCTTGACTACTGTTAGCTAATGATGCCTTTAAAGTATATCAACTGAATAGTGACACTTCTGTGCCCAACTTGTGTCACTGCAGTGTTGCAAAGGTGTTTTATGAAGGTACTACTGTTCTCCAAAGAAAATTCTTTTGCTCCAGGCTTCTGAATGTGGCACAGCAATGAAAGACTTATCTCTGGTTCAGGGGGGAGGTGAGAAAACCTCAAGTGTTGCATGATAGTTATATTTCTATGAGTTACTCTAGCAGAATTATGACAGTTTAAACCAAAGCTACCAAAAGTCCCACCAGTTCAATTGCTACATCTCCTATTAATATAACAAGAAAAATTAAAAAATAGTTAGAAAGGGATAATAGTAGCAGATTAGGATGCAATCCTAGCTAAGCTTATATTGAATTTTATGAAGATAAGCAAATGCTTCTCAGTATGTGGTATATGACAGAGACATTTTGCTCCTGCTTTTTGGTTAGCCAGGACTGGAGGCAAAAAGGGATCAAATGCATGCTTACACCAGCAAGCAAACCTGTTGGGCTTGTGTCATCAATGGTCTGTACTCTTAGTCGTGTCAATGTGTTGCCATTCAGGGAGGCCTGACTGCTGGCAAAATAGTGAAAATCAATTTCAGTGTTTTTCCTTCTCCAAGGTAC
>NC_140125.1:22445653-22508153 GCF_964035555.1 Netta rufina
TGCCCTCATTTCATTCATTAACCTATGAATAAATCTTGTTGTAGAGCCTACAGAACTCTGGACTATAATTTGAAATATTTTTAATATATTTGAAAATATATAAAATATATAGAAAAAATATTTTTAATACCTATTGGTAGTTTCATGTGAATTTCATAGCCCTGAAAGCAGTTGTGCTTTCAGTTTAAGTATAATGGTATTTGCACTAAGGCTCAGTAGTTTCCACTTGCTAGTTACTAAAATGCACCGTACACAGTTTGCAATGTTTGGGATTAATTATATCAGTTCTGAACATTTACATAGAAAAATCTTATCTTAATTTCAGTTGCTACTAGAACTTCAAACAAAGCATTTTTTTTTCTTCACCCCAAATTGTTATCATTGCCAATTAATTTTTTGAACTTATAGCCATTTCATACTCTAGAGTTTCGTTTTTTGTTTTTTTTTTTCTCACTGTTATTTAAATTTAAATATTATATATTTATATATTTATATTTAAAATTTTAAATAACTACTGTTATTTAAAACAACAAAATCTATCTGTATATAAGGCAGAATTTGATTCATACCTTCATGTACATTCATCAAAATATGATTACTTCCAATGTATTCTGGAGGAAAGTCATATTTACACAGGTGAGAATTGCCTTATTTACATAGATGAGAATTAATCCTGTCCAGCAATGAAAATATAAATGCGTTTTACATCAATTTTATAATATTTAGTGATTAAGTTCTTATCCTTAATCATCTTGTATACCTTTAGTTACTTAACAGTGCTATAATTTAATAATAGCTAAGTCAGGCTGAACAGCAGGTTCTAAGGTCTAAGAGATGAAGGAATCAAAAATATTCTCAGAAATGTATGTCATACCTGACATGTTCATACAGCTCAGTCATAATTTTTGTGAGTATGGAGAAACATAAAATTCTGATCAAATACTAATATTTACTAAAATTAAATATCACGAGTTTGTCAGGGGTTCTTTAGTATCACCAATAGGAAGCAGCTCCACAGGAACTGAAATATAGAATTTAATTTCTGATCAAGGAGGAATATGTTTTATAATATTAGTTGGTATTAGCTACCATCAGCTTTAAAATAAAATTCCAGAAGACAATGTAATGCTTTTAGTAAGGAGAAACAATTAGATATTTGTATCATTCTGTCTTTAATAGTTTACAATATTTTCTCTGAACAAAGGTGTGAAAAATTTCATTTCATGAGTATGAAACATTTAGGTCTGGAATTGTACATCTTAAATAACAGACCTCCAAGGAAAATTGAAGCATAACATTAAGGACTCTAAAGCTGGGTAAGAAATTTCCTCACTGCCAGATGAAACCTACAAGCTCATGGTCTTGTAGCTGCTGGCCTAGGTCAGCTGTAGGCTGATGGATCGCTTTTGCTGGTGATACCTGAAGATCTCAAGGCACGTTTCACTGGAGTAAAGACATTAGCTTCAATTACCTTGGCAGAGCTTAAGCTGAGAAAAAAAATATTTCCTTACTTTGTCAGAGCAGTGTCCTAAGGAAAACTGCCTGTTGACATTGAGTGGCTCCTGCATGTAAACAGAGACTTCTACCTGAAGCAGAGGCACTTTTGTGAAAAATATGTATACAGATATTTTGGTTGTAGCTTATAATCCTTTAGAATGAAAGATACACTTGAATAAAATCAGCATAAAGGCTGTTAAATAAAACGCCTTTTTCCATTCAGAACCTTTATACTCTATCAAAAGAGAGTAAGAATGCATAGACTTTACGTAACTTTTCATTTATTTGTCATTCTTTGCTGGAATAACTCCAGTAAGAGAATATCTCATTCATATGCACTGACAATGCAACTGTCCCTTACTTAAGATTAATTTATCAATCTAATACAGCATCTATGCTGTTTATATTTCTCAGTCATCATTACAAATCTATTTTAATATCTTTTTATATATTGTATTTTTCTATATTTTCTAAAAAGTATTAATTCATCTAATTCATCTAAATACAGGTTCAGTCAGGGGCTCTCTTTCTGCTTTCTGTTTTTGTTGTTGTTGTTTGTTTTGTGTTTATTTATTTGTTTATTTATTTTTTTCTTGTTGGTTTTAATATGATTTTAAGATTTTCGACCTTTACTGAGAGTCATGTCCCCATTTTAGTAAATTATTTCTTAAAATCACTCTATATTTTCTATCTTAAAAATTAACTAGCTTCATATTTAGTTTAGCAACTGACCTTTAGGACTGATCTCCTTATTGTACATTTTAGTAGGCATAATTGTGTTGAAATATGAATTAATTTGGTAGTGGTTCACCCCTGAATACTCTGGATTGTTTTAAGAAGATGAATGGAACCTTCAGCTACGTTCTACAGAGATTTTATTTCAGAGCTTTTCACTCAATTTGGGATTGAAAGCTTACCAATATTTGAAGAATGCCATTGAGCACTAGGCAGTATTTGTTTGTCTCCTGAACTTATTCGATTAGGAAAATAATCCATTATGGAAAATCTTGATTAAAAGTTGGCTTATTCTCCCATTTGATTAAAATTCAGCATTACACTGAATCAATTGTTCAGTACTTCTGCATAACCCATATCATCTGCAGGCAGAAGACTAATTGCTCTGTTGCTCTTGCATCTTACTCACCTTTTCTGTCCTCTGATTATAAAATCTGCTGGAGAACTATAAGCATATTGTGGTTTGGCTGAGTCCGTGATGCTGTTCTGTGGCTGGCTGAGTGCTACCAGAGATGGCAGCCTGAGGAGACCTGGGGATGAAAGGGATTCTACTGTGGATTCTACTGTGGCTTTAGCTCCACTGCTGTCCTAGGATGGAGACTGTGTCATTGCTTATTTCTGCCATAAACTTAATGGGATTTCTTAGATTTCTGAGTTCTGTATAAGATCTTCAGGATTTAGTCCTTTGCATCTTTTTACAATGACATCACCAACCACAGCTAATCTATCTTTTAAATAAAATAATTTTATAGCTACATAGTAAATCCCAAATTAAACTTCCCACCTAAAAAACATCAAAACACCAAAACATCAAAATGGTCAAGGTCTGGTTGCTACTTGAGAGACAAGTAAAGGGAACGGATGGGTCCTTTATCCCAAAATTTAACCTCAAAGTGTTCTGTATCCTTCCTATCTGTATTTATTTCTCAAGGACCTAAGCCGGTGCAGCTTTTTAAATTGCTGGACAGTTTGCCTTCAGCCAAATCAGTGGCAAAATTCACATATATTTTGTTAGAGTCTGTATCTTCACATGTAGGAATGACAACAACAACAACAACAAAATCAGTAGTAAAATACAAGTGGGTTAGCTTTTTAGCATATTTTAATTTCCGGTTTATGTCTGCTTTGGCAAGTGAGATAGCTTGCAGCAATTATAAGTCTTGACTCAGGAAGATTCTCAAGCCATAAGCTAGAACATTGCCATAGGTCTCAATCAAAACTGAATAGAGAAGTTTTTCCAATTTAATTTTAAAGAATTACTAATTCTTTTTACTATTTCCATAAGCAACATTTCTGCCAATTTTCCCTACTTTTCAAACAGAGTGGCTTTTACTGAATATAGCTGAACTCTAGTATTGAACCAACTGACTTCTAACACCAAACCTGCAGCATTAGGACTGTTTTATTATTGTTATTATTGTTGTTGTTGTTATTATTATTATTATATTTCCATTACACTTTTGGCTTCTATATTCTTTTATTCTTTTTCCTTACAATGAGACATTATTAATTGAGAAGTTCGTCTAGTGGAACATTTTAAAAGTAAAATAAGAGTTTACACTTTCAACGTATTAACAGCATACAATAATGTTAGTTATAGGAGTAGTCTTTTATCTTGTTATTTATGGGGAAACAAGATAGAAAATTTTACATAAACACACAAAAAGATCTTCAGCTGCTTCAAAGTTTTAATGGCTAAGGATGTTAAATACAGTCCTTGCTAGTAAACAAACATTTTAAGAGTGACTGTAGCGATAATCCAAAATAATGAAAAAACCTGCATCTTTAGGAAATAATCCTGGTGTAGATGTATTGAGTTTAATAATACTACCACTTAGAATTATGAACTGAAATCAAGTATTTGCTAAGTTTAGGGAAACCTTGTTTTATTACCTGAGACAGAGACGTGAGAGTAAAATTAATGTGCATAAATAATGTGGGCAGGTAAGGCTGAGCACAGGGGAAAGGGAGAGTTACTTAAATAACTTTGAGGTCAGTATTTGTGTTGAAATAAGAAGATTTATGGTAAAGTAATTCAATCAAAAAGTCTGAAGCAGGTCAAAAGTATTTCTTCCTAATGTAATATTATAACATCTGTAGTCTTTGTGTAATTAAATAAAAAGTGAAAGCAAACAATAGATTGTTGCTGAAGAGAGGAAAATAAAAGAAAAAGAGAATGTCAGCTGCAAAAGATCTCATTTTGGAAATCTACAAGGTGTTGATTAATAAGGCTAGCATTTTTCAAGCACTGTCACAGCTGAAGTATAAAGCTGTCAGTGCACATGATAATGATGAATTCTCTAAAACATGCAAATAGTATGAAAAATCATTTCTCACATAATTTTGGAAGATGAGAAGAGTTGTGAACTGAGGGGAGAGGGGAGGGAAGGTCAAGCTTAACATTCAGCCAAGAGGAATAGGGGGCTGCCTTGCTGACGTTTGAGTTGTTATTTACTATGCAAGTGAAACAATGACTTATGCGGGCCTTCTGCAAATTTTCCCACAGAAATTTTATGCTGACCAGAGGAGGAAAAGAAGCAGAGCTGCAGCTTCAGAGTTAACCACAATGATGTGTTCCCTTGGAACAAATCCACCCAAAAGAATGACGCTCCAGGGGCCACCAGCACTGCAGGAATGTGCTTGCCTCTTGAGCAGGCTGTGTATTTCAGAGGTGACATTTACAGTATACCATCAATATTGGGGGTGTTTCAGTTAATTAGCCATTTTTATTAACATTGAAATACAGTAAAACCTGAAGTAAGTGTTAGGAATGTAAATTAGAACTATCCCTGAGCTGATCTAGCTCAAAGGAGTCAGCGATCACACACTGCCCCCATATTTATGGTACTTTTAATTTTCGAGATTGAGCAAAGGTTGCTCATACTATTAACTTCCAGTAGATTTTCACATCTTGTCACTGTGCACATGCATGTTCCTGTGTGCACATGTGGCTATAGTCATGCATATATCTGCACTTTGATGCAGTCAGTGCCAGCCAATGTTCAGAAGGAACAACAAAGGTGTGGATGAAGTCTTTGTGTTGCTGGATGTGTGTTGCTGGATAACTATTTATTTTTTATTTTTTCATTAAACATGCAGTTTTCAAGAAATTGATATTCATAACAGACTGGTGAATATATATATATATATATATATATATACATGTATATATTAATAGTACAATGGTAGCATCTAATCAACCAGAGAACAGTTTATATAAAACAATTATTTATACAAGAGGCTTTGCCAGGGCTTTATGGAGTGGTAGAAAACATTCAGCTCACATCCCTTTCCATTCAATATTCTTTTCGTTGTTTCTTATTCCATATTAACTTTTGATTGTACCTTAGCTTCAGAATTCTTCCTCAGTCAGCACAGGTCTACATAATGGATCTTATCTCTAACATAATGGATCTTATCTCTACTGAATCTTTTTGCCTATTTAATTCCGCCAAGAATATCAGCTTCATATGAGCACCCATGGGTGTTTTCAAGTCTGCTTCCACATCTGCCTTTGATAGTATATATGTTTTTCTTCCATCTCAGGATTCCTAATAGCAATTCCTGATCATTGTAATCCCTCCTAACGGGAGACTTTACAACATAACATCTTTACACATATTGTCATCCTTCCAATAATCTCAGCCTTCCCCAGTTTGACAGTAAATAGTCTGATAAAACAAAATAAAGAACAATACTATTCTAAACCTTTTACTCTTTTATGTTTTATACCTGGTCTTCTCTGTGTCTGCATGTCAGACTGCAATCTCTGGGAGGCAAAGATTGTCTCTATTCCACCTGTGCATTCTGCTGAACACACTGTCACACTCCACAAATTACAAATAATGAGCAATGATGATGGACCTTATTTTCTACTGCCTTCCATCTTACTGCTATTTAGCTCTGCACAAAACAAGTGTCAAAAAGGTGACATTATTAACAAGCACTGTGGCTCCTCAGCAGCTCAACATATTCTAAGCTGAACACTCATTCCTAAAAGAGAACAAAAATCTGAACACTTCAGAAATTTTATCTGAATATTTTACCAAGTTGCAAATTGATTTTCCAGCTGAGTTCTGAGTAAACTTGTTTTGTATTTCACTTTGTTAAATTTTGTTACCACTTGATCACCAGGCCCTGGTCTTGCTGTTGTGCACAGCCTGATACTGGGTAATCCAAGAAAGCAAGGTTTTGTTCAAGAAAGTGAGTTTTGTTCAGACTATTTCTTTTTTCATTGGATTTCATCTTCATTTCAGACCTGAAATAGTAGCTGATATTCACATCCAGATGTTAGTAATGTCTCATATTTGTTATTTAACAGAGTAACTGTCTTTTGGATATATGCAAGTTCACATTTAAAAGTAAACAAATCTCAGTGATGCTGCTGCTGAGTTCACACATTTCTTTACGTTTTTGCTTTTATTGTGAGGACTGAAAGGGTACAAAGGTGAGAGTCTCCAAAAAGCAGATGTGATGGCTGCCCAGCACCTAAGTTACCAGGCGGAGTTTCCAGAACAGACATGAGAAGCAGTATAGCCAAGCAAAAACATCCCACTCATCTAACATGTGGCCCACAGCCAACTTTTCCCAATAATGGTAGGTGACAGGCCAGAGTTGATCCAATGTGCATTTTAATTGATGGCAAACTCAAGTAACAAGCTTTTGCTGTTCATCTGTCAACAAAGAAAGAAACATGTAGCACAGTGTTTAGTGTTTTTTTGTTTGTTTGTTTGTTCGTTTTGTTTTTGCATTTTTTTTGTTTTGTTTTGTTATTGTTGTTAGAATATGTATTACATATATTTGGTAATTTGTTGACGGTTTCTGGCATCTAATAGAATAGAAAGTGGATTTTTCCCTAACAATTTCCTAAAACATACATTTCCAGAAGAGAACAAGGATAATACCTCTGTGGTCTGACAGAGCAAAAAAGACCCTGAGTTGTACTGATAAATTGATCAACAGCAACTCATGCAGCTTAAAGTTCTGAGTTAAAATTGTAACCATATATAACAATGCTTTTGCTTCACTAAAATACTGTGAAAAGGGGAAATAGTTACCCCAATGCTGGGTTTCCAGAGCAAAAACATGCCATTGATTTGAGAAAGCTTACTTATTTTAAACAGAGTTCTGAGAGTTATTACTGTTTTCATTCAGATTTTTCTTTAAAACATGAAAAATAAGCACCAAAATTCACATTGAGCCCTGGTTTAGCAAATACCCTTCATTAACATACACAGCACCTTCTCCTTCTTATTTTTTAACATCTTTATTAAAAAAAACAAATCTAAAAAATTTTATCAGTCTGAACGGGCTGAAAAGAACATTGCATTGTTTAAGGGCAGGCTTTCAAAACCAAAAAAGGACTCTAGCCAATTTCGTATGACCGAGAGGTGGGTACAGTTGCACGTGTTGCGAAGTATTTGTGTGCTGCTCAGGAGAGCACAGATTGCATTCCATCAAAGGCAATTTTTCAGAGCTTGTCCCTCCTTTTGCTTTCCACGAAAATGAATCTATACCATTTACATGGAGCGCTTAACCTTCAGACTGTCCTTACTACAGCAACACTACTCCTATTGCAGATACATGTTTACTTAGACAAATCTAATTTACCCTTTGTTAATGTGTGCTGTCTTTACTTGCTATATTACATTAAAGTTGAAATAGAGTTACAAAAAATTATCTTGCTTAAAATCATTCATAGGCTTTCATCAAGGGAATAAATTTACCAATTTCCCTCTTAGTTTATAACCATCCACTGTACTAACTTGACCTTTACCTAAACAGGGCTATAATTGCAGTTAAGATTATATAATTTACAATAACAACAAAAAATTACTTTTGAGGAACTGCTACTGGGCATGAATGTCTCACAGCCATTAAATGCATCATTCATCTTGAGAAGAAAATTATTCTTATCCACGTCGACATTTTTAACATAAACTGTAGTACTCTCTGTTGGCACTTTTTTACGTACCCATTAATCTCAATAGTAAAGCATAAGTCTCACCCACCTATTCTCTGAAGTTTGGATGTCACTACTGTGTACAATAAAAATTGTATATTCATGAACTCCATTTGTTTTATGTCCTTCTCTCTGTCAAAGTCTCCCAAGCAACATATGCTTTGCTCTGTGGAGAATAAAATCAAATTTGTCTGTCTTGTCATATTGTCATCAAAGTGATACTATCACAATTAGATTAACATTTTGTGAAGGAGCTGAAGGGAGGGAAAGGAAATAGGAGCACATTACAGAAAATCCCAGTTAACCCCTTCTGCAGTATTAGCCCCCCTCTCTGCAGCACCCAGAGGTAAGGGAGGTACCCAGAATTTACAATAAGTGACACTGTCAAACTACTGCAGTCCTCACTGGAGCCTGTAAGGTTACTTATCAGTCCCACAAAGTATGTTTTCATATGAAGGGCCATTACTGCTAGAGAGAACTGTTGGGAGCAGAGTGTTTCTCAGGCTTTCTTACTTAACAAGGCAATGATGAGTCAGTGCAGGGCTGTATGGGGCTGCTGCAGGGCAGACGGGAGGTCTATGGTTATGTCCTCACACATAGGACAGCAATGTAGGAGTTCATAAGAAGAGCAAAAAGATCAACAGTGTCTTTTTTTTTTTTTTCCAGTTTTTACTTCAGCTCAACTTTCACATTTACTCCTTTTCTTTTTTTTTTTTTTTTTAAATGAAAAAAATGCAAATTGATTATTTGGCCAGATGAAGGGGCAAAAAATAAATAATAAAAAAAAATCCCTACACATAAGTGAAGGAATAATCACAGAGAAACATCCACAATGTGTCTCTAAATTTTCTCACACTGTTCAGAGTTGCATTTCCCCACCCCCATCCAGTTCACAGGCAATGTCCATGCAATAAATTATGCCTGCACAGGATAAAGATATGTATCTGTACAACTTATCTTCATATTACTATTGTATCATCTACACATTGATCTCCTTCTCTAGGGATTAATTCCAACAAAAACAGTCCCTGATACTTATCCCTAAAGACAGGTCTGCCAAGGATGTACTTTCTTTTTCTTCTTGTATGTGAAGTTACCCACCAAACTGATAAATTTTACTGCCAGGCATATACATCACAGTACATCTAATCTATCTTGAAATTGCTACAGAAATTATCAGTTGTTCAGATAGGGCTTCTTTCCTGAATACATTTTTTGTAAAGCTGTGTGGAACACTTACCTTAATATGTATCGTAAAATAATTTAGAAAATGAAAAAATAATAAAATTAATTATAAAAAAAAAAGACTAAAAGTAACTCCTATGCCTACATTTAGAACTTTACAATATTTCCTGCTGATAAACTCAGTGTTGCCCACATCTCTGGGAAATATTTTTTTCTCTCTAGTCAAATCAGTTCCTTTTCCTAACTCTGTATTGTTCTCATGCACAAGGAATTAAGGAGTGATTTTTTTTTTTTTTTTTTAATGAAAGGGAGAAATGGAAAATCACCCAGGACTGAACCTTATGTGCCACAAGGTTTGCACGTATTAGCCAAGTAATGTGAGAGCAAACTGTGCATGCAAAGAGTAAAAGCAAATATTTTTGTCCTACATTTTTTTTGAATGTTGATTGTTTGAAGAGGGGGCCATATGACGAAGTTCTGTGGACAGAGGATGGGGAAAGGGAGGGGGAACACACACCAAAGGGATGATAATGTAATGAATAGCAGTGCAAACAGAAGAGGCAGTGGGGAAGACAAAGGCAGAGTGATGCACTGAGCAGAAAAGTATTTTGGTCACAAAAAAACTGTAAGGTCGAAAAGGAGAAGAAACTTTGACTTTGAGATTTTGCCAAGAGGCATCTTTTGGTAATCAAGGCAGTTCTAATAAAGCATAGAAATGAAAGCCAACTGGAAGAGATTCAGAAAAGCTGGAGTACCTCAAGGTAAGACTGAATGTCCACTTAATAGTGGAAGTAAAAGGAATATAGGGAGGCAAGTACAGGGGGCAGATGAGCTTGAGAGATGCCTCTTCATATTGGCCAGAAAATAAGCTAGAGGACAGTGAGAGCTATAGGAAGAAAATAAGAGGAAAGCAAAAGCTGGCAGAAAGGTGGTATCTGTTCTTTGTAGAAGGCTGCCTTTCTCTTGAAAGCTGTCCATTTCAATGACGGAAAGGAAAATAAGTTTAAAATCTTTTCTAGAAAAAGCTGTTCCATCCTCTGCCTGTAGAGCTTTGCTCACCCTTGTCTGAATGCCAATAGAAGCTTTTGCTGCCATTTCAAACACAAGACCTATAGACTGATATCATGAGTGGCCTCAACTCTTACTGAAGTCAATAGGAGTTAAGGGCATTCAGCACTTTCCAGGGTCAGGCCATGTATCACTTAAAAATAACTCATCAACATTAAACATCGTTAAGGAAACTAATGCTCATTAACTAGCAATAGACCACTGGGAAGGGATCAATAGTCGTCTCCAAAATCATCTTACCTATTACAGTATATGCATACTCTACTTAATGACAGTGAAGGATAGCAACACTGAATGATAGGTCACTGATGACAGTGAGTGGGAAAGACTGCTTCTTAATTAATCAGGACAGTATTAGCAAAGAACTCCACTTAACAGGGATACATCTGGGGCCCTAACCAGGTGATTAGGAGGAATGATGTTCTGTCCATTGCTGAAGCAAAGTGGCAGCTTAAGAAGAAGTTCATTGTAATGAATATCCTTTTAATTCTTTTGTTTTTCTCCAGAAGAGAGAGCTTTTTTTGTCTTACATTTTTCATGGCATTTCTTTACTTTAACTGTCTCTTAAACTGGTGTGAATTCATAACCAGGTAGGTTATGATTTCAGCTTGCCAATGAAAGGTTTCTGCAGTGTGGCACTAATATTCTGAACTGAGAGGCTCTTGTTCTCCAAGACTTGTCTGGGGAAATCTTTTGCCATATTTTGTTCTCATCTGTCTTCAAGGTCATTATTTGGCAGAGTGTGAACAGCGAAGACTCTCATGTTCTATGGTGTATGAAGGGTTTGCAGAATTTGGCTCAAATGATCAGTTTAGTTTCCTGCTTCTGATCCAGTTCTGGATTCCCTTTCCCTCAGGATGTGCAGGTGTGAAATAGAGAACTCCAAATGTGGAACGCTTTCTGCAGCTTTCAAGATTATCTCAAGGCAATTTTAAGAAAAATAAATAAATAAAGGCAGCATAATCTTATCTGCATTCCGCCAGTACATAATGACCCTCCCCATCTGACTGAATTTATTGTAATCCCTATAAACCTAAACCTCAAAGAATTCCAATGCCTTGCATTTCTCTTCTGCTCTAATTTACGAGAAGTGGGTAATGTGCCATCTGGAGGTTTCACTGCCACTGGGAAGCACGTTCAGCCCACAGTGGAAGCAAGTCAGGCCAAAAGGAGAAAGAAAATGAAGGGGAAGGAGAAGATCTGGCTTCAAGGAAAAAGTATCATGAACTCACAAAGATAAAAATTGCATTGCAAAAAAATCATTTTTAACTTTCATGATCGGCACATACACAGCCGATAACCCAAGGTATCAACCTAAGGACATTAGCAGCATTACAGGGCAATCCTTACACAAGGACAAAATGTTCTTGAGCAATTTCTGCGATGCACTAGACACAAACAGTTGTGTTTTTTTTCTCAAAACTGAAGTCCTGTCAGGCTTCTTGTTTCACCTTTTTTAATTTTCCCTGAACAAACATATTTATTGTGATGGCTTCAAGCAAATTTCCGGTTCACATAGATTTCCTGTGAGAGAACAAAGGGCTTATTGGGTGGAGCTTTTAGGCTGATAGGCTGATCTATAGCCAGGTCATGAGAGGTTTGAGACCCATTTTACTCACTGAAAAATAAAAAGCAACTTAAACAAAAATAACATTGAAAAATGTGTTTCAACAAAGTCATAATTACTAGCCTAAGAAGAGAGCAATACAGCTGTCAGAATAGATCAAATCAACAAGTTAGACACAGGACTGAGAAGCATATTCGATCACAAAATATGTTAAGTCATCCTATTAATACTAGAATAGTACACCCTAACACAAACTTAAGCAGACCCCTAACACATTCTGAAGAGGATGTTAAGAAAGCATTTACTATACATATCAATTACAGAACACTTTAATACTGAAACAAAATCATCATTTAACATCTGATCCATGTCCTTAGCACCACTTTTAAATTTTTTTCTTCAAATACTTGCTCTTTGTCTTCATGGGTGACCAAATTTCTGTCTCCTAGCCTCTAACACCAGCACAGCTACTGAGGCAGAAATGTTAACAGCCATGCCTAAAATAGTATCCTTCTGGCCAGCAGGTAGAGAAGAAAGTTTCAGATCCTCATCAAAGGCAGAACCCCTTTTCCAACACACCATTGTTATTTCCTTCCCATTGTTATCCTTCTCATTAGTGCATGACTGATGTTTGCATCTACCTCTATACATATAGCCACTGTATAAAAAAATCACAGTTCATTATAGTCTCATAATAGGAAATTCAAAGGGGATAGCAGGTTTCCCAGCTAATAAAAGATATTAAAAAGAAAGAAAGAAAAAAAAATAACAAACATTAATTTGTTACATTTAAATTTAATCTAAAGATGTATTCTCAAACTTTGCAATTCTTTTAGTCCTTTCTGAGCTCTAGTAAGTTAAGAGATATACAACATACTTTTATTCTAGGTTCATGAAGAGGTTAAAAACTGATGATCTGATTTCCTCTCATTCACATATACTGGAAACTCTTGATTAGCAACCTTCCATGGGGTGTTTTCTGAAACAGGGCACTGACCTAGCTGGTCTATTTCTTACCTCTCCAATAATTTTGTCCAGATGAGACCCAAAGTGCACTGTTTACAGTCAAGTTGAGAATACAGCATATTCAGAATAGAATAGTTTCAGTTGGAAGGGACATACAAAGACCATTGAGTCCGACTGTCACAACCTTCCCTGACACAGCTTTGAGGACAGTTCCCACATGTCCTGTCACCAAGGAGAAAACATGAGCACTTCTCTCTCCACTTCCTCTCCTCAGGAAGTTATAGAAAGCAAAGAAAACATCATTTTAACCAGTGTTTTGTTGTGTTGTTTTTTTTTTTTTTTTTAGAAAATGGCATTTGAAGGCTGTGGAAGTTGCAAGTCTGACCTTCTATCTGTAAAACACTAAAAAAATAAAAAAAAAATAAATAAAAAAAAAGAAAGGGGGGTTGGTCTTTTATTTATATTAGTGGATTTTGGGTGACAATATGTCACAGAAACAAAAAGCTTATACAAATGAATTAAAACTTTATTATCTTCAAATTCCATGAGAATCTTCTGAACATGAATCTGTAGGGAAACCCTCCCCACTTTTCTGGAAGCAAAGGCGCTCTACAGAAAAAACTACAAGATTCACCAAAATCCTGAAAAAGTAATAAATGTACAGCCAGATTCAGCAGTCAGTTGATAAGGTGCTCAGCTAAGGCAGCCCTGTTTTTCTGACCAGGACAAATGCTTTGCTAGTAGAAGGAAGAAGGATCCAAGGCATCTATGTGGTGACAACAGGAAAATTATCTTATGTGAACTGTTTTCAGTGGTACTTTCGCTTTTACATTAATTAGCCAAAGGAACATGTCAAAACAAAAGAAATGCCTTCAAAACAGAGGACATTACACTTCAAAAGTCCCCTTGGACTTTTACCTGCCTGGGATCTGAGAAAATCTGTATGGCCAGTGGCTGAACCACTCTAGCTGCCCCAGCGACTCTAAATCACAGCCATGTCTACCACAATCCTCTACTCTCATTCAAGACTTTATATATATATCACTTTCATTTATTTCTGTGGTTTCTTGATCTTGGAAAAAGTAGTTCAACACCTACAGAATACTAACCCTAAGGAGAAAACTGTACAAGCAAAGTTCAAGTATCCCATCATTGATTGCACGTGCTTCATACTAAGTTCTTTCCACTATAATTCACTTTCTACAATAGCTGATAGATTTTTCCAGTCTTCCTCTGGGAGTCCTAAATGCCTTTGCAAGAGAATTGTAAAAAATCTTCACTTTCACTAACAAAACTCAATTCTTGAATGAAATGTTTAAAAATCTTTAGAACTACTTTATAATGCATGTTGAGTCTCTTAAAAAGAAGGAAATTGTGCAAACAGTAAAACACAGGTGTGTGTACAAGAATATGCTAAATCGCGCTAGCAATTTGATTTTCTAACCTCATGATACCACAGGTTGTGTAAACCCAAATCAAAATTCTCTGTGTACACTCTTATAAAGCAGCATGTTTATTCTGATACAGAGGCCTTCATTCCAGGAAGCATCTCTGTCCAGAAAAGTATTGACATTTGTGCTTAAATTTAAGCTTAAGTCCCATTCAGTAGGATGTAAGCACATTTAAACACCTGTATGCCTAAAAAGAGACTGACAAAGGGCATATCTGAGTCAGAATTTTATTAATGTTCCCTGAAGGTTATATAAGATCAAATGGGTAGATCGACTTGGAATTGTGTTGCAGTGACTTTGTGCAATGTTTGGGAAAATGAAACCATTAATGAGATATCACCTGAATAATTTTTCATTGACAGTTTGGGTAATAAAATGTGAAATGCTTTATTTCCCCAAATGAGGTCAGCACACATGTGGATAATTGCCTGAAACAATATAATTTTTGTTTAACCTGTTTAATTGTCTGGTAACTTGTTTGTTCAAAATCAATATGCAGTGAAAGAATATTCTTGTGTTTGACTTCTGAGAAGCCCTAGTTTTCATGATTAACAATTGCCTTTTTGGCAATACTCTGACTTAAGCAAGTAACAAAAATAGTTTTTCCCATGCAGCATTTTCAGCTTAAATGATCTGGAATTATGTGGGAGTCATTTTCTTTGACTACTTCCTCTCTGGGAAGGCAGAACAGATTCATATTCATTTCTTATATTTGTATATATCTGTGCATTCACCCTTTCTTTTGCCATCTGTCATAGGAATCAGCTTAAAAATGGATATGCAAATATCTGAATCTGATTTTGATATCTATTTAACTTTATTTATTTACATAAAATACAAACAAACAAAAAAGTATTCTACAGAGAAAGCACAGAGGACTGTAGACACTCCTGAAAATATTGAGATAAACTTATTCAGAACTATAGCAATAAAACTGGCTTCTAGTCATAGTTTGGTATTTTTTCCATCTTTGGTACTAGATCCATATTTCTGGATTTCTTCTGCTAAAAAGAGCACAGAGTCTGCATCTTATGATTTAGCTTGCAATTGCCAAACTCTGCACTTGTAATTCTCCACTTGAAGCCTCAGCTGGAAGTGTGTGTAACATCTGTGTGTGGACTTGGCAGGAGGAGCCAACCACCCTGGGCAGTACATGAGTCCTGCCCACCATCTTACAAGATCAGATCCTTATCCCAAGATTTGACAGAACTCAGAGCACAAACATTGCCAGACCAACATTTATGCTCAAATAATTGTCCAGCTTCTCAGGATTTTCCAAGAAAAGATCACTGACTTCTCTGTTCAAGCTAATCAAGATTTTTGTTATTAGGCAAATCCACTGATACAGTTTTAGTGATGTTAAAGAAGCTTCATCAATTTGCTGTAGTAGAAGATCTGGCCCATCACATTTCAGGGTGCTGAAGCATTTGATTCATAGTTCTGTATCCCTTTAGTACAATTTCCAATCTCTTATTTTAGTAAAATAAATGTCACTCAAAAACTAGATCACACTCCTGTTTTTCTTACAATAATGGACATGGTAAGGAAGCGGTGGACTTTCTGCCATGTGGAACAACTACATCATGTACAATCAAACAAGAAAGAAAAGGGAAAAGAAAGAAACCGCATCAACACAGTATGCATCCATTCATTTTACTGTGTCATTTAGCATATGGTCATTCATCTGATCAAGACAATATCTGGCATTTTTCCCAGTTAATTCACCTCTTTTCCTCTCTCTTTGTCCTCTGTTGTAGCACCAGCCTTTCAGCAGGATTTCAGGTTGTGATCCCCTTGGAGAATGAATGGTCCTTATTAAGTGTCTGGAAAAAAACAACAACTTATTAGTGCATTGAGACTAATTATGGTGCTATCTTAATCATATAAGGGAGTGCAATAAAAATTAACAACACACTCAAAATCAATTTATTTATTTATTTATTTATTTTATGTCTCTTTCTCTATATATAAATTGTCAGTGGAATAAAGTCCTATAGTTGTAACAGCTGTCTTAATGAAATCAGTAACTTTTCAAAAGATAGTTTTTTTTTGTTTGTTTGTTTGTTTTTTCCTGAGGTTTTGTGATTATAATGTTGTGAACTAAGTAATACTTTAAAGAGCTTAGCCATGAATCATTCATTGAAACTAAGCAAAAAAACATGTGAACATTCCTGGGCATGCTATTCTTAATTATATCTGAAAATGTCTACTTAATACTTTGATATCTAATCAGCATTACATATTTGAAACCTAGACAAGTGAAGTCTAGACATTCAAAGTGCCTTGTCATATTTTTTACACTATTTATGAATTTAGATGCACCTTCAAAACGTAGAAGGCTATGACAATCAGTTAAGGTTAGATTGTGTGCAAACATATTTAATTTTAATTGATATCCACTGCATAAACAGATTTTTCTGAAGGCAGCTAAGCTACATGGAGAGAGATGAGAGCTAAACTGTAGAGCAAGTAGGCAAGACCTGTTTCTGTGGAACAGATCAAGAAAAATGAGTACTGCTCCATCTGTATACACCCAGGTGGCTTAAGATCTTTGAAGAATATGAAGAACAGAGCTGTCTTTTGATGTTTTTTGTTTATTTGTTTTTCTTCTTAATGTTGTTTCATTTCATGGTAATAAATTAGCAAAGGTAGGAGACTTTGTTTACACACCTGAAATTCAGGGGGATGGCAATTCCCAGAGCTACATTCTACCTGAAATATTCAAGGACATGCAGCTGACACAGTGGGCCTCTGACTGCAAGACAGACAGCTCCAGGCCACAAAGCTGCTATATAAAACTGTCTATGTCTACTTAAATTAGAGCTGACAACCAGCCCTGGGTTTATAATGCTGAGTTCTCAACTTTTAGACACCAAAACCTATCCAGAAAAGGAAAAAAGTGCATTAAATTTTTATTTTCTTTTATTTGTATTTTTGATTTATTTTATTTTGCTTTTAAATTTATTTAATTTATTTATTTTGTTTTGCTTTTGGTGCTTTTGGACATTGTTTCTTGTTCTGTTTTTTCTTCTCTTACTTTTATCCTCTTTTTAAAAATAAACATTTAATATACCAAATCTTTTCCTCTTCTTTTTTGATAAAAAATACTTTAAAGCTAAACATTTAATTAAAGCTTTTTTTTTTTTTTTTTTTTTTTTTTTTTTTGAGGAGATTATTTAAATTTAATAATATACAATAGTATTAAATAGAAACAGTAGTTTGTACTGGATACTTGAAGAAAGATTCCAGGAAGTGATATATATACTTTTCTGAAGTATCACTCCTAATGAGCTGAGGTCTCTTCTAACCTAGACAATTCTGTGATTCTGTGATTAGAACTAATTTTTCAAAAATAGCCACTAATCTCGTGTACAAGGTTTCAACATTATCGAAAAAATATATTCACGTGGCATTCTGACTAGCCATAACTCCCCATAAAGTGGGTGTCTAGGGCACTTGGACATGAGGACTTAAACCCAACATTTTTTATCAGTTTCACATGTATGCTTTAAGTATTTTGATTTCTTAAAGTCTAACACATTTTAAGACACATACACACACACACAAATTACATAAGAATAATTCACTAAATGTCTGTTTTATTAAAAATGGTCATAAGCTTTTATGAGATGAGAACCATGGACTGAAGAACCTAACTGTATGTTTATGAATACAAATCCCAGTCCAAGAATTTGTAAAATTTAACAATGTGATTTTTCCAGCTTTTCTCAGTACCTGATAAATAAGCTTACAGTTAATTCAAATTGGTATTGCTACTCTCGATTTCTTTTTCTTTCTCTTTTTCTTTCTTTCTTTCTTTCTTTCTTTCTTTCTTTCTTTCTTTCTTTCTTTCTTTCTTTCTTTCTTTCTTTCTTTCTTTCTTTCTTCTTTCTTTCTTTCTTTCTTTCCTCTTTTTGTTGTTTTATTTTATTTATTTTATTTTATTTTATTTTATTTTATTTTATTTTATTTTATTTTATTTTATTTTATTTTATTTTATTTTATTTTATTTTATTTTTTCAGGGGAGTGGGGAGAATTTTTCAGGATGTGTGTTTGTGCTCATGTAAAAATGTTCTTCATTTTATTATAGTAAACACTAAACTGAAGAAACTAATGAGGTATTTCCTTTCAGTTTTGGTGGTAACAGCTCTGTCATTGCTGCTCACTTTTCACATGTCTTATGTCTTTGTTTTAAAAGTGAGCAAAATATTCTGTGTGAAGAATCTTGCATTACTCTTTGTTCTGCAACATATTTTGTTAGAGAGCCCACACTAGTATCTAAAATAGTGTAAATCATCAGTTTTTAATCTGGCAGAAAGTAGATAGTGGCCCATTAAACTTTCGTAATTAAATTTCCCTTGCACTCCCCCATAGAACCATTATCTGAGTTTTCTAATTAACACAAGAGGAGGGAGTTAGTTCAGAGTGATGGGATCTATAGCCATCCCCTTTCATTTTAATGACCTTTAATAAACTTTTATTACTATTGATATTTATAATTATAATACACCCTTTCCTCTGCAATGTGATTTTAAGGGTCTTGTCAAAAACTGAAAAATTCTCCCTCAAAATTGGAGCAACCAAGTAATTGCATTCTCAGACACACAGAATTTGGAGCCAACAACATCAGCAGAAAAAGGCAGTGTATGCAAGTGCAGCAAGATTTTCCTCTCCCACTGTTGCCAGTGGGTGATGCTTTGGTCCTGATCTGCTGCTGCCTTTTGCTCTGGCAGCAGAGCCTCCCCCAGACAGTATGACACTACAGCTGAATCATGAGGTGACTTTGTGACAGATAACCACAAGGAATTATGCAGAGTTCATTTAACTTATTTTACTTCCAGCCTTACAGAGGTCAGATACTAGAGAGGAGGATTAACCACTGTGACATCTAGTCCTTCCTTAGATTTTTCATCAATGGCTTTTATACCAACTAAACGCTTTTACACAGAGCTTTTATTGGTAAGTCAAAACTTCTAACCTCTCCACAGCCTCAGTACAGCATATCTCATATCACAACGATCCTCTTTCATGTAAGCAATTATGTTCCCATCAGAACTACAGTGCCACATTTTTCTTTGCTAAAATGAGATGCAAGGCTGAGCACTTTAGGCAGTCCTTCTTTCTTCTGAGTATGTACGAGAAAGGCATTCTGTCCTCCAAAAAAGAGGTACCTATACCAATTAACAGAGCCTGTATCTGTCTACACCTTCCTTGGAGCAATCAAATAAAGGAGCAATCAAAACCTGAGGGCAGGTTTTGGCTCCTTTTTGCTACTTGCATAGATGTCTTCTTTGGAGAAGTGGCAAAGTATCCGCTACATTGAACACGTGAGCAAAATTATAGGGCATAATGCAGCTGTTCACATCCTGGTTTCTATCCTTAACTTGCAATGTAAATCTAATACCTGGTATTCTGGATCTACGAGTCAAATTTTATGACTCCTCAAGGCTCAGTGTCTTCGGTTTTTGAAGAAAGATTTGAATTTAGATCTGGATCATCTGGACCTTCTAATCTGGGAACATCTTCAGTTTTTACAAATTTTTCATTATTGGAGGTTGTGAACATTAAGATAACCAGTGTCAAACAAAACCAGTTGCTTATATATAGGTAGCAAATACAGAAAAAAAGCAAAGATGAACCAATAATTATTTTAAATTAAAGATACTGGAAAAAAATAATAATAATTTCAATGTAAATGGTGAAAAGGTGGTTTTGAAAGTCTATGATTCAGGTAGATGAGATCACAGGCAAAACATTGCTGTAAAAAAGTATCACTCTATAAATACCCAAGAAACATTGGATGTTAACTACAAGAGACTTAGCAGCTAATAAAATTGTAGAACAAGAAGAATGCATTTCCTGTAACAGTTTCAGAAAAAGAAAAAAAAAATAATAATAATTAATAGCAACACTCAATCCTAACTGCTGGAATTTTAAGTTTAGATTAGGTAAAAAGGAGCCATTAAATTGAATTCGAGACCTGATATTTTCTTCTGTTGTTTGAATTACAGATGATCTAATGGTTAGCATTTAAACTGAAGTTCTCCAAAAGCAGTCAGAAATGTGTCTTTACACTTCCAGTAACTTTGAAACTTTTATATCATGTTCTCAAGTGAACTTTGCATTCACCCTGAGACTAACCAGGCTGCTCTCTGAAGTTCAGTGGTAGGCAGATAGATACATACTGGATGAATGCAGAGAGAAATTGCTTCATGAAAAAGGTATGCAATAAAATTTGGCATATGTTGCTGAAGTGATTATGAGGTCTGTGTGAAAGCAGTAGTAGGTAAATTTTGGCTGGCACAGCATACAGATACACAAGAGAAAAAACACAGCCAACAGTGTGATCACAGGACAGGAACCAGCTGCCTGGATTTTACCTCCTGAAAAACAAACAAGGAAAAGCATGGGGAGAGTTCCTCTGTGACTTACAGTATCAGGGATATAACAAAGCACGGCTGAATAGTCAGCAAATGTGATTTGTACATGTGAGCAAAACTCGATATGAAACTTTTCTAAACGTGCAGAGTTCTCTTTATCACCACCCACTGCAATTATTTCTGCCCTTAGTGTGGTGTACCAAGGAGTGGGGAAGCAGGTCTCCAGATAGTTTTTTTTGAGAGCACATCAAGGAGAAGACCAACATGATAACTCATAATCATTAATGTTTGGGACTGGGAGGATGTTATACTGTGTTCAGGGAGCATTTAAATCAGCAGTACATTTCAGTGTTTGTTTCTATTTTGCCATTCCAAGAATTTTAAATAGTGTAGAGGTTTCCAATAAATATTAAAAAACGTTGAAGATTTCTATCATTAAAATTTACATTCTGGAACAGGCTAATGACATACTCCTTCTTGAAAACATCTAAGAATTGCCAGAAATGAATGTTTGAGAAGTAGGATACCCACTAAATTGTCACATGATACCAAATGAACTTAGATTTGATTTTCTGACCTAAACCGTTGATCAGTTCATGCCTTAAATACATAGGTGCCAAGTCTGCATAAATTCAGTCCACATCAACTTCTGTTTTTATCCTTTAATATTAGTCAGCTGTTTTATTTTGTTTTGTTTTGTTTTGTTTTCCTTATGTATCTTGCATCTTCAAGATTCACAGATTAATTAGAAAAATGAGAAAAAAGGTAACTAGGTAATAGAATGTCCTAAGTACTATGAATATTAACTGTATTTTTTATTTAACGTAGATATTGACTATGTCTTATGACCCACTGTTGTATTAATTTGCTTTCTTGTATTACTGTTTTTCAGTCAGTGATGGTTTTGCAAAATACAAATACAAATTCCCACCTTGTAAAATGTTGTATTAGGAAACATTAATTAGAAGTTTGTCACCTATTCATTCATATATGGCATGATGTATCATATAAAACATTATTTATTATTATTTGATATGCATATGATCAGTATATACATTTTTATATTCATTCATAACTCATATGCATTTTTGTTTTTATTTTGTATACATAAATATAATTGTGTGTGTTGTATAGATATGTAAATATTCAAAAAAAAAAAACAAAACAAGATTTAAAGATGAAGCAAGCAGACAGAAGAAGAAGAAGAAGAAGAAGAAGAAGAAGAAGAAGAAGAAGAAGAAGAAGAAGAAGAAGAAGAAGAAGAAGAAGAAGAAGAAGAAGAAGAAGAAGAAGAAAAAAGAAAAGGAGGAGGAAGGGGAAGAGGAAGAGGAATGACAGAAATGATGAGAGAAGCACGAAGCACATTATGCAAACAAGTCAGTGGTGCAATATTATCAGTTCTTAAAGTGGTAAAGACAGCACTATATTGGTCCTTTCTTGTATACAGACAACTGTGCCTAAGCAGCAACAAGGACAATGTCTCCAGGTCACTTGCATGGATCTCTACATTTTTGGTGAACTTTTCAAAACATTGCTTAAGATTGCCATGAACAAATAGTCATTTTTCCTACCTCCAGCAGATTACTTCTCCTCCCTGATGCTGTTGCTTCCCTATTTGCTCTGTCCCCTGCATTGTGTTGTGAAGTTCTGCACGATAAAACACCAAAACCAAATATCAAACTTATTTATATCTTGCTCATTAAATATACATATAATAATAATAATAATAATAATAATAATAATAATAATAATAAACAACTTATTAAAATCATTTAATATCAATAATTATTTATAATATTTATTATAAATAATGATAAATTTGTTTTTATTATTATGTACCTCAAAATTTAAATTGTAATCATTTATAGGCTGCTTGACTTTAATCAGTACATACAATAATTTGCTAAAAAGAATTTATGCCAAGTCAGGAAGAACAGCCCAAGCAAAGAAACATCTGTGATAAAAGCATCAAGCAGTCTTTCTAACCATGTACCATGTTCAAGGTCTCTGATAAGCCACCTGGCTATACCTACACACTCTGATAACCCCAAGCTGGTATTACATTGTTCAGCCAGGGAAGGTCTTGTTGCTGGGCACTGAGCTGATAGGCTTGTGGCTCTCTCTGTTATGAGACACAAGAATATTTGAATATCATGTCGGAAAACGTTCACAGAAAGCCATAAGGATGAGCATCTTAATAAGCAAAGCTGTTAATAACCAATATTTCTGCAAATCAGAGCATCTGCATTTTTACTTCTTTAGGGTTGTCGTTCACTTCTGAGAAACTTCTGTTAAAAAAAAATAAAAATAAAAATAAAAATAAAAATAAAAATAAAAATAAAAATAAAAATAAAAATAAAAATAAAAATAAAAATAAAAATAAAAATAAAAATAAAAATAAATAAAAGGGTTTAAATTCATTCCTCAAAACTTCAGGTTTCTGCCTTCAGCAAGTAAATGCCTTCTGAATCCCAGACATCAACCCTGTATTATTCCTCTTGTTCCCTCACTGAAATCCTGAACTCACTTGTCATCTGTAAGATATATCTGTTCATTTACATTTCAATGTCCTTTCCCATAACTTTATCTTGTTCTGCATTTTCCTGCACAGAAACATTGTTTTTCCTTGCAACGAATTGTTGTGCTCCAAAAATATGCTCAGCATTAGTTCTACATGTACAAGCACAGCTGTATTTCATGTTCAGTAGGGTCTTTGTGTGTGTATGAATCTAGATCGACTGAATACAAGTAATCAGTGAACCCTCAAAATTTTCTGGTTTTATCTGTAACTTATGACTACAAACCCTTCTTTGCTCAGTGCTAAAGTGAACTTATTTCTTCCAATTTCCCTTTGAAACTCAAACGTTTTCCCTCTATTCTTAATGCTGTTGTATCCATGTATGAACTAGAATTTCCCATCATTTCCACAGATGAACTATATTGATATACAGCTGCCTTGTAGTAGTACTTGTAAGGTTTAATCCTTACAAGGATTAAAGACAGTATCTAGTCTAGTATTACTGTTAATTCATTTTCTCTTCATTCATAACAAAATTATTAGCCTTCAAAAGTCCTCAGCCTGTTCTGTTCTGTCTTCAGGTCCTTGTAATTACTCAACAGACCTCAGTCTCCAGGTGCCCTCTTCTCACACATTGGTAATATCTTTGTTATTTGCTTTCAGCTTTGAGCTTGCACACCTAATTTTCATCTTGGCTTTAGTGAACGTGCTTTTATTTTTAGAGGGATCTTTCCTTGTAGCAAATGATTTTATGATTTATGTGTTTCTGAGAGTCTCCTTTTATCTGTAACTGTTTTCTTCATTTCTATGGGTGTATATATATTGTTTTACTGTATATATATTTATATGGGTCTCTCTATATATTTTTTGTGTATATATATTTTGCTCTTCTGCATCCCATAATGTGTCCTATACCCTTAAGCAGCAATGTCCTTCAATCCAGAAGGTGCTTTGGCTTTGACACATCTTGATGTGTTTCATGCCTCGACAGTGGGGCTAAGGCTGTCCCAGATTGTTGTGGTATCTCCCTGACCTCTGTTTCCTTCTGCTGTTGTTATTTTACATGTAGTTGGACTGGGAGTTCCCTGGGCCTTGCAGCATGCTGTATGTTTGTCACCTGTCTAGGATATTTAGGTTCTGTTCTCTTAATGAGGTTCTTATAAATTTCTGAGATATAAATATTAACTGTGGAGTATTCCTTTCTTTTGTTCAAACTATTATATTGTACCCCTTGGTTATGATCATCTGTGAACTCAATGTGTTTCTTTCTTTTATAAATATGTCAAATGTTTGCTTAACCACCCCATGCTGAGTTCTTACCTGAGTTTTTAAGCTCAAAACACAGGCACTTATGTTCAGAGCTGTGTGTTTTTCCTTTCTCATATACTTTTTTCCAAGATTTGCTCCCTATTTCCTATCTCCGGTGTTCTCATTTTGTTGCTTGGGTTCATCACAACTCTTCATCCCCCTTTCTTACAAACAATGTGGGAGTCTTCTCATCCTGACTTTAGTCTGTGGGGATCCACTGTATGTCATGTCAGCTGGCATCTCAAAAAACAACCTCTTTTCTATCTTGAACATCAACATTGTATAGTATTTTAACATACTGAAATGACCTTGGCAAAACATTAAATAAGCAATAACCAGCTATCTATGTGAAAATAAGTATGCCTTGATAATCTGATGATGATAATCAGGAAAATCTGTATTTCTTTCAGTCATGAGGCATCAAGTTTTATTTTGTTTATAAGGCCACATATGTAATGGCCACTTATATTAATGGCATTCAGTTAAACAAGAAGCAATATGATGGCAGCACAGCACAAAGAACAGGGAGGTACCAGGTCCAGAAAGCCACTTCTGAATTTTATTCCTAATTAGTGGGTTGCAATCGATAGCTGACATTTGACTTATTAATGTGTCTGCAAAAGTTATCTATCTGTTTTTACAGACTTTTTAAATTTCACCTAAAGCATGTTAAACTCTGAAAATAAATTGTGTTCTCCTAACATCATTACTAGAAATGAAAGAAATGAATGGTAAATGTAGCATTTTCTTTTTATTCAGGTTACTCACCTCTACAGGGAACTTTGTGTGCAGTCAGTTTTACTGTTTTCTCATGATCAGTCCATAGCTTATACAAGTATGAGCTGTGCTTGAAGTGGGAATTCAGAGGTATTGGTACAGAATTTTGAGTGCTGTTATTGCATTGCAAATGCTCTCCATGGGAGATTCTGGTATATCTGCTTGAAGTGTTATTATGGCATACCAGCACATTTTGTTCACTCTGGAATATTTCATTTCCCCAAATAGGAAAAGGGAATAGAAAAGCATTTTATAAAACTGGAATGCAAGCCAAAATATCAGTAGGTTTATCCAGGGACATGTGTGAATTTGGATTTATTTTATGTAAGTAGAGTACATTTAAACTAGTCAAATATTTCTCCTACATTCATCCTGTTATGGTCAAAAGATTTTGTTTCAGTACTATTTCATTATTTTTCTTTTTCAGTCTCACTGTTATGAAAACATCAGAATTCATGTGTCTTGGGTGTTGAAGCCAGATATGAATAATACTTTTCTCTAAAATCACTTAACACTGAAGAGACACTGGATTTTAAAATCTCATTTAATTTTCTGCAATGACTAAAAGGCATTTTGGTACTTCATGGATTTCATGCAAGTTATGATATTTAAGAAAATGATTAATTAAAACTGGGTGTGACAACATTGAAGTGAATCTCAGAACGAACATGTTGCAAAGACCCTAACAAATTTAAGTAATTTTGGGAAAAGCAGAAAGAGAGATGGAGTACAAAGAGTAAAAAGGATAAACTGTTCAGTGTTACTAACACATATATTTTTTTGATTTAGAACAAAATTCTAAAAATAAAAAAAAAAAAAAGGAAAACTCATCTCAATGAATGTTGATTGAAAATCCTGCAGCTGACTGACCATTATATTCTTAGAAATACAATTAGAACATTTGGAGTTTGAGTCATGTAGTTTCAATTCTCAAAGTCAACAGACAACATCTGTGGATTTTGATTCTTAAAAAAAAAAAAAAAAAGACTGTGGCTTGCTTTGGCTGAAAAACTATTCACAAAACAGACGTAGTAGCCTGTGAAGCCTGGCATGGAGCCACATACCACCTTCAGGAGGGACATCTTTCACAGCTCTGCTTCTTTGCAACCTTATTGCCACAGAAAAGTAATGACAAGTGCTGTAAAATGGCCAAACAGTAATATTCCTCCTCAGCCAGCTCATTCCATGGACTATAGTCCATGGAATGGACCAATATATTGGTCCATTCAGTTTTCGGCAGAACTCCCCACTGACTTCAATGAGGATTTAGATTTAAAAAACATTTGCTGAAATAGTATGGTTCCTTGCCAATAATAAGCATTTATTTTCAGAAGGTATAGTAAAAAGAAACATAGAAACTCATTGTGAATGTTAATTGTGGGTTCCAATTGTTTCTTAATTGTAATAATTTCCTGCACTTCCTTCTGTTACTGCATATAATTGCTCTCTATTACCAAGGTTTCAAGCAAACTATTGTACATATAGGATAAGACACCATGCAGAGAATATCATATTCTATGAGGGTTAAATTTATGGTGAGCAGCAGAGGCCATTTGAATCTGAAAAATTCCTTAACTGATTTTCATACAAAATTTCCACAGGGAATAAATTTTATCTAAGATGTATTTGGGTTATTCTTAACGAATTTCTGACTTGTGAGTTGCATATTATTCAGGTTTACAATAAGGAGTTGAGGTATGCAGCAATACTGTTTTGACTATATGAAAATGAATTTTTAGCTTGATCTTGAATAATGCTCAAGTGCATAGGATGAAGTTCCTGATTTTTGTAGATTTAAAGGTGTATTGACATTTTTGGATCTGGATGTAAATAGATAGATATCCATCTTCTAAAAGCAGAGTTAGTAACAACTTCATAGTGGAGAAATGTGAGAAAAAGTGAGAAAAAGATACAAATATCTGGAGAAACAGCAAGATACAGAGAAAAATGTATTTTTCAATAAAATTTATAACATCCTTCCCTTTCTAATCAGTAACAACAACAAGCTAGTAACAATATGTAGGGAACCATACTTTATTTTTTCAAATGCTTTTACAGAATTATTGACTATTTTTTATGTGGAAAAATAAAATTACTAGTCTTTCTTTCAATCTTCAATATTCCTGTACCATAAGAACCACCCATAACTATTAGGAAGGTACTACTGATGCAGCACTGAAGCCATAACTCATCCAGGTGTTAACTACATTAAATAGCTTCTGTAGTTCTAACTAACTAACAGAAAAATTAGATCTACTATCACAGGATTACTGTCAGCAGAAGGAAATTAAATCTGTAGAAAAGCTAAAAGAATGAACATAAGGAACACATCAAAAAGGAAACCTTGGCTGACTGTGAAATTTTATGTTTTTTCCATTATGGGAAACTTCACTCATCCATATTTGTCTTTTACAAAGGATTATGAATTGAGGACTACAAGTCCATAAAATTTATATTTTGTCATCTGGTTTGATTGGTGGAATTATGTTATTGAGAAGGATTCTGAGATCACATTAGCCAAGAAAGAGTAATGCACTACACCCACTGAAGAACAATATATGTTCTTATCTACCCAGGCAGGCAATCAATTCTCTAGTGCATATATCAATACACGCTAGAAGTCCACTATTGGCAGATCATGTGGATGAAGTCTTGATACAGGCTTTACCAGCAATGATTACCACAGCTGAATTCACTGTAGGTTAAACAAACAAACAAACATGGAAAACAAACAAAAAAACACATAACTAACTAGTTCTTTATTCCTGTGAATTTATTTCCATAATATGTTAATATAAGAGGTCCTCTCAAATGCACAAATGCATACACGTATGACCCACTTTTGAACTGTAACCTAAGGAAATATATTATTTTGAAATATTGAAAGTGATAAAATGCATTTTCATATCAGGGAAGTGAACTTCAAAAAATAAATGTTCTGAAACTCTTAAAAAACAGACTACCATAAACATTCAGCAATGCTCCCAAACTGCTTGTCATTTTCATGAATATCAAGATCAAAAAAAGAATCAAGAGACATGGGAACAACTTCTAATTCTGGTTCTGCATTACCAGAAACACAGAGATTCATGAATACATTGATGGGACTTCTGTCTAAGAGCTAGCCTAGGAAACTGTTAGCATCTTATCAGACTAGATTTGGAGACATTGATGCTTTCCAGTTACAGGAAATTATTATATTATGTATGGTGACTTACCAAAAATTTGGGGTAGGGATTAATAATTTACCAACTAGGATGAAGTCTAAATAATGTTACATCATTGCTGGAGCTAGGTTCAAAATCCTGATCTCCCTGAAATCTGTGGTGATGTCCACTGACTTCCCTGGGCCAAGATCTTTTTTTCATAACACCTGTGGGTGTATTGCTGACTCCTTGGCCTTTGTGTAGCTTGGTCACTGTAAAAGTCTTGCAGGAGCAGCACAGATACTAGAACTGTGTAAACCACCTGACTAAAACTACTAAGATATTTGGAGGACTTGTTAGTTAGTGTTAGGTCAGAGGTTGGACAAGGTGATCTTGGAGGTCTCTTCCAGCCTAGATGATTCTGTGATTCTGTGACCAGAAATACCTCAGTACTACACCTTCAAAAATACGTTGAGCCACTTACTCCATTTCTGCATTTATGAGCTTATTGAAGCTCTTTGATTTCAGAGTATAAATCAAGCCCTGTATATACTTTCCTCATCTAAACGCTATTCAGCAATTTACGTTCAGAACTGATTTTCTGAGTTGTGACATTCTTTGGGTTTTATCACAGCTCTGCATGTTGCAACCCATAACTTTTAGTATCTAGTTTCACCATATTGTCAATGTGAGCCTCAGAGCAGAACCCAAATAGCCAGCCCATTGAATGGGGAAATACCTGGTCTTGCCAAGGATGAAATGATACAGCTGAGGTTCATCCTAACCCCTACATTCTTCTCTAGCATTACACAGCTCCTGGAGAAGTATCTCCCTTCACTTGGTAGAGAATGAAATTCTTGTTAAGATTCCTTCTTAAAATGGGATGAAACTATATTTTAAAATCACTCCTCAGCGGGAGGTCTTACTGCCTCTGAAGTCTGTTTTGGACTGGAACAGCCTCTGTCTTCTTTATATGCTGTTAAACTGCTTCCCCCCCAAAAAATGTATTCATTTGAGAAAAGTAAAGAAATGTCCATACTCATTCTTGTCTGAGAAGTTAGAAAAAAGAGGAAGACTTTCAGCCCAGCTTCTACAGCAAAGACTCTGTTTTATGTATTGCCTAGTTCATGCCAGACACTGTCATACTTCAGGGACCAGGACTAACGATATTATATGAGTAGTTACCTCATAAGAAGTAGAGTCACGATAATACATTTTGCTATTAGGTCCAAAGAAATGGATTCTACAAAAAGAAAATATTCAGTATCTCCATCTTGCTTGCTTGCTTACTTTTCTCTGTAGCAATGCAATATGGTCCAATATACTAAAAACAATCATTTGATCAGATAGCTAAAGTTTCAGTTATGATGACAATCAGTTCTTGGCTTACCGTATCCTTTTGGCCTATAGCAAGATTTAATTGTTGTAAACATAAAGCATAAGGATGTGATGTAGACTTCCGAGCTATGGTTATGGCAATACAGATGTCTGGGGTCCCCTTACAGGAGCACAGATTCCTGGCACCCAGGAAAGCATCTATTTTGTAACTGAGGCATCTGTAAAGCTGAGAAGCCCCTAAGAGGGAAGCAGCAATGGAGCATCAACTGCTTGGAAGCTGTGGAGACTATGAGTCTGGATGTAGGTGCTGACATTGTATCCAAGGCAATTTTTGACCTGAAGTGCAAAGCAGAGGAGGGCACCGTGTGTCACATATTCCCCTGAGCCCTCAGTCTCACCCTTATTGATGAGAAGGTCAGACAGGTTTAGCAACAGCCATTCATTCACAGACATGGTCATCCTGTCTACAAAGGAAAACTTTTAAAGATAATTTAGTCCCACAAATGGAAACAGTCATCTCATATTTGTTTTTCATTGCAGTTTTAGCCTCCATATCCTTTGGAATGGAATATGGCATAAACAAAACAGGACATACAACACTAATCTTCTGTACTAACTTAAGTAAACTGTTTTCAAAATCATGGTTTAGGTGAAAAGTATGAAATTATCTTCTGCAGAAAGTTTCAGCTTTCTTCTGGAGGCAGTACTTTAGCTGCGCCTTTCTATCCACCTGGACATACCTGAAAGGAAATATTATCTTGATACAATCTGACTCTGACCCCACTAAATATTAACATGACTGTTACAATTTTCTGTATGTGCATGGGTTAGGGACTTGGTTTATGTTTTTACCAGTGCACAGCAAGCTTTACTAACAACATCTATCATTTTAGACTTGGCAGTGCTGGGTTAACATTTGGACTTGATGATCCTAGAGGTTTTTACCAACCTAAATGATTCTGTAATTCTATGATTCTATGATCTATGTACTACTACACATCTATAGAGAGCTGGATATAACAGCCTATCCAACTCTTCAAACTGCACAGTTGCAAAGGTATTTTTTGTTATGTGATCACAGGCATAACTATCAAAAGACACCTATTTTCAGTCTACTTTGCTATTTCCAGTACACATATAAATGTTTTCCAGTCCCTCCACAAAATGTATTTGTGTTTCTGCATGGTACACAACTCTTCTGTATTAATAAAAGAGCTGATGGAAGAATGGCAGCTGTGTGTTTCCCTGCAGCCCACATTTCCCAAAGCTCAGCATCCTGCTGTGGAGAAAGCCAACTTGTTTGTTGCTACCTATGAGTTTATAAAACTCTGATTTGGCCCTCATCACTCATAACATGACTGTAATAAATACAGTCTTGGTGACCTGCTTTCTGCTGGGGGATGGGAGGAACCCCCACTTACTCTCCAGGATTTTGCACCACTACAGCAGAAAGGGCGATCAGCCCTGCAAGCACACAGAGGAGATTTCTGCATTCAGGAGAATGAAAACATAGGGACCTTCATAGTCACACAGCACAGGAATGCTGGGTAGGGCAGGGTGGGAGAAAGTCTGTTTATATCTGGCAAAGAGTTAGTACAGGAGACTAGAACTGAAATGAAACAATAACAGAAATAGGTGTTTTATTTCTCTCTTCTGGGAGACTGCTTAAGGATGATTCTAAACTAACATAGGTTTATACAGCACACCACATACTATAACATAAAAGAAATCCACACATTTCTTTTGGGGGGCTGAAAAAGAAAAAAAAATCATCCAATAATGAGTCAGAAATAACCAACCTCAAGTTATAAAATACGAATAAGCTGAGAGGATCGGTCTGAGGATAAATTTTTGTAGAAAGGGTTATTTTTCATGATTTATAAGGGACTTACAAGAAACCTGCAACTTGCTGTGGGAGAAATGAAGTCTTCCTCAAGCCTTACATTGTTTTGCCACCACTTTCATAATACTTGTTTACGCTTTAAAGGGGCAAAAATGCACAGTGAGGTGGAACGGTTATCGACCAGATTGATCATGGGAACAAATCTGCCGGTGGTAACCTTGTTTAATGATATGTTGCTGGGCTCAGCACCTTGCTGAGGCTGTGATTCTTCACCGGCTGGGCCCGCATGATGGATCACGGTAGGAGGCTGATGGTGCAATCACTCACCGGCAGCCACTGACACCTGCACCAGCCTGACACCCGTCCCCTCTGGATGTATCAACCAGCCTGTTCAGCCTACTGGGAGACACAACTGTTCCACCCAACGGCGAACAGCAGTTCTTTATCTGTCTTGCGACTTCTTATGGAGGACATTCCCTTCTTCTCTTCCTGTTTTATTTCTTTGAATCCACTGGTCTGAGCCACAGCTGACTTAGGGGCAACAAAATGAAACGGCAACTAGATCTATGGAAAAAGAAAAAAAAAAAAAAGATTCTCTTGCAAAAATATGAAAACAGCATTTTCTCATTGAAAGTCTCTTAACTGTTCATGCATATTCCATTGGACAGCTAGACAGAAAATTGTTGTCTCTAAATATGGTGGAGCCCACATTCTCAGCACAACATTATTTTAACAAGATAATCTTTTACTCCTCTTCATACTGTATATTGAATATCATTGTTTCCCAGTAAAAACTGATAACAGAAAAGTGAGCAACTATTATTTTGCAGAGTTCTTTCTCTCTCTTGTCCTACAACCTTGAGACAAATTTGAAAGCTAGTGTATGTGACATTACTTCAGATTCCATATTTTAATATCAAAAACACATGCACAGTTCTGCTCCCTCTAAAAGCAGTTATATATACATACACATAGGCACTATCTGCACTGTCTGCCAGCCAAGATCTGCACTTATATTAACTCATTTAGGTTGGGATTTTCAATAATGTGTCACTTTTTTTTTCTTTTTTTTTCTTTTACAGTACAAATAGTATATAAATGATATACAGTCACTTAATAGGTAACATTTTTAGCATTTTAGAATATGTCTAGCCTGTGAAATAATGATTTCAACTGATCTTCTCTTCTAGTCCCCTCCTTTGTAGGGTTGATGAACTTTTTTTTTGGGTGGGAAAAAAAAAGTCTTTGTTAGTATGACAGGTCATTATAATGATAAAAATGTAATTATCTAGCCAAGGAGGCTTTAGTACATACATTCCCAATCTCTAATTTTATATAAAGGCTTCTTCATTAGTTCAGCACACAAATCTATGCTGCTACCTAGAAAAAAAATGGGGACATCAGTCCAGCTACCATGTTTTCTAATTGCAAATGGGTCAGTTCTATAAATTACACACATCTGTCTTTACAAATCACTGTAAATCACACGTATATAACCTCATGCTAGAAGGGTCTGCACAGCTATCATACAAGCCAGATTGAGCACTGTGTCCATGCACACCTTCAGGCTGCCTCTCAAGAAGAGCAGCAATGGTCACCAGAAGTCTTCTTTTCTTGATCCTGATAGAAGGACTGTGTTGCAAGGGCAGATTTGCTCAGCCTCTTTTTGTTATTTAACTCAGATGTGGTAAATTGGGTCCTGCAGCCTTGGGAGCCACAAGCCATGCAGGCTATCTGAGTCATCCCTGCTCTTATGAAATGCCTGCATAAGTAATGGTTCCAGTTCCTGAGCTTCCTAAGGTTCTGGATACAATGCCCTTGCTGAGCCTGGTAGACATTAAACAGTGCTTTATTGACACTTGAACTGCTCTGATTCATTTCCCCCCCCAAAAAAATCCCTTATTCACAGGATGGGGAGGGATGTGAGAGGGAAAGCTTTGTATTTTGAGGGCTCCCAAAAAGGCATACAAGTAAGTCAGTCATTCTTCTGTCAGCCAACAGTTGTAAAAAATACAAAATCTGAACTAGTCATCTTCAACATTTTAATTAACATTTTAATTAATTCTGTTAGTATCCTTTGACAAAACAAAATAATACCTTTCACTCACTAGCGAAAAATAGTTGCTGTCCAAATTATGTGTATGCAGGTCTACGCACATGCACACATATAGAGAAGTGTAACTGGGTACCATTTAGTTGATAATCACAGTCCCAATTCCTTCTCCTCCTTTTGGGATAGCAATTGCAGTATGCAGCTGCTAAGACAATGAAATGCTTTTCCAGCTGCAGCATCTGGCTCTTTGGCAGACTCATTTAGTAGTTGTGTTGGCAGCTTTGGTTTTGCCTCCGGGTCTATCATATGTTTATAAAGGCAGTGGACTGTCAACCTACACTCATGTGTGTGTCTGTCTGTATTTCTTATCTTTGTTTATAGCTGTTTTTTGCCTGCATTTTTACACAGAAAATATGTATGAAGCACAGGCAAAAAAAAAGGGGGGGGGGAAGCCCTACCTCAACTCTATTTCTCCAGCTTTAGCAATTCTCCATTCAATAAACATTCATTTCATTTCCATCAAAGATAATTCATTAGACAAATTTTCTGTTTCACAAGAAAATTGCACCTTTATGTGTGCAAGTATACAAATCATTTCTTTGTGACTAAGACCCTTAATGCAGTGAGATCATAATAAATGGAAGGGGACATTTTTCATGTTACAATAATAAATGAGGTGTTAAAGGAATATCCTGATATGTGAGCATTTTATAACTACTGCTTGTTGCTTTGTGGCAGCTGTAAAGCAGGGCTCACTGAATTAGCTATGATGTACTACTCCAGGGTGATGTTAATTATGCTATAGTGGTAAGCATTTTTTAAGCAGCTGTTTCATATTTTTACATGTTTAGGTAAAACACACTTGAAAAGGCAGGGTTTAAACCACAGGTAAGTACCCTCTCTGAAAAAAAAAAAAAAAGATTAACTGGACCATATTTCAAAGTGTTGCAAGATAGGCAAGGGGCAGGGAAAGAAATGAAATTTTGAATTATCTTGTTATCTGGCATATTTTAAAAACAAAATAGGGAAACTCATTTGTACACAAGAGTGCTATACACAAATCAGTGTTTATATGTAAATACCTACACTAATATATGGCCAAGTTGTTACTTTTCTTCCTCTCTGAAAGACCTCAGATACAATTTAAAAGATACTGCTTTCTTACCTAAAATGCTCATGAAAGAAATATGATCTTTCCAAAATTGCAAGAGCAAGGATGGGGGAATGCACTTGCTGGTGTGGCATGGTCTCTAAGACTCCCTCAAAATTATTTAAATGCAGAAACATCAGCACAGGGTAGATGGCATAAAATGTTTTGATCATTTATCCTACTTTTTGTTATCAGTATTAATTAATTTTTTTTTAAAGCGCTAAACTAATAAAATCAGAAGAATAAACTAAGACTATTAAAAGAACAATTTGTAGTAGGAAGCAATTTTCACAACTTCTTTTATTGGTTTAAAATATACAACCTCCTTGCTTTCATATTTTCTTTCCCATAAATGGAGGAAGGGGGAGACTACAAGATGATAAATTAGAATTCATCAATTAGTATCCGAGAGTTACCTGTTTCAGCAAATAATTATTATAAATCTAGATATGAACTCAAAATCCCATTTTTAAATGTCATTCCATATTATTGTAATTCCTTAATACTTTAAAACAAAATAAGGTTCCGTTTTCCCCCAGAACCACTTGCAATAATATTTTTATGTTCATTTTGATTAAGTTTGTAAACATTGGTAGAAATCTTTGGGGATCACATAAAAGTCCCAATGAAAGAAATTTTCCATTTTAAAACTGGAGACCTTTTATGCAAATTATTTTGCCTTTGGCCATTTCAGGAAGAAATGAAGGAACTGGAGGATATTGTAAGTTTTACATAACACTGGTGAGCTTGTTGTCATCTTTGATCTTACATAAATTAGTCAAGATCTTGAATGATCATAGGCAAAGAAACCTAAACTCTTTTCCCAAGCTGAACAAAAATGTGTCAAAGATTCTAACTGCATAAATTATTACATTATGTCCTAGAGCAATAATAGTTCCTTTAGGTAGACTCTCAGGTCACCTGTTATATAGTGGGAATAGAATTTTATTTAGTTTGAGTTTTATATGGAACAATCTGCTTATGTATATTTTATGCTATTTTTTCTGACCAATAACTTTGACACAAAACGTGCCTTGAAAAGGCAGCGCTGCACCAATAATGTGCTCCTTTTGTCAGGTAACTGAAATGAATAAATTAGTCTAAAGATAAGGGAAAGTGCTCAAGTACACTGCCCATTGAAGAAGTTCTTAATTAAAACAGTGAGGAAAAAAAAAAAAAAAAAGCTTGACATACAGAAAGCAATTTTGTGAAGTTGTTATTGATGTAAGCAAGCACTGGACTTCTTTTCTACCTATTATTACCATGTAAAGCTAAAAGCTATGTTTAACTTATAGGGAATATGACCTTATATGACATTATGTGCAAAGAAGTAACATTTCTGAACAGCCCTGTAACACCAATCCCAGCAAAGTTTCCTTTTCCCTACAGGTAGCATGAAATGGAGCCAGGATGACAGGGCCCCATCTGAGCCATGCCCAGCTCCCCCAGTCCGCACAAACCCACTCTATCAATCACAGCAGGATAATGCATAGTGGCTGCACCTGTGACAAGGGATGATTGAGTGCTGAGCACGGGCCCGGCTTCGCCTGTCGCTTTGTGCATTTGTATTTCTCCAGGGCCACTTTGAGAATTTGCAGAATTTGAGGGAAAACAAAAACAAAGTATCTTGCACTAAATAAAAAATGAAAAATAAAAAATAAAAAATAAAAATCTTAATTCTGTTTGATTATCTCACAGTAAGACAATACATAAACCTGGAAATGAACAGCAGGATAGCGAGAGCCCCAGTTTTATTAAGGCAACATACCTACACAAAATGTAGTTTTATTAAGGGGCAAGTAATTTAATCTGAATACAGTAAGTAAAGACTGCTAGTTTTTGCCATCTATTTCTTCTCCCTTAGACCTAAGTGTCAGGATTTCACTTTATCATAAGAGCAAGGCAGAAAGCTAGTGTTAAATACACCTGAGGCTCCTACAGCTATAAAACACTGAAAATGAAAAGATGGGTCATTGTCTAACTTTCTTCAGAAGTATTCATTATAGTGACAATTTTAAGAAAAAGCCATTGCCTCACAAATATTTTGGGGAAAAATGGTTTAAGCAATAGCAGTTAAAGGTTAATAATTTTAATTTTCTTCTTTAAAAATTAATATAAGCAAGAAGTGTTGTCTTTTATAAAGGAAAAACTTGCTAAATTAATCTGTAAAGAATACAGTGGATTTTCTTTTATAATATGTGCACTGGTCATATAAACCAAGGTTTTGAGTTTTTTTGTTTGTTAAAGATGGAATTGAAGCATACACTAAAGATATTTATTATAAGTCTGTGAAAAAAATGCTGATTAACATACTTAAAAAAATAAATAAATAGGAGCGATCTTAAAGACTTCCATATATATTTCAAGTGAAAATCACATCAGCCTCCAAAATAACAGGGATGTTTTAATCCCTCTGAAAATGGATGAAGATGAAATCCATTTTCCTTTTGTGACAGTTCATTTTTTTTAAGTCTCAATACTGTTACATGTACAGGATGAAAAACTATATTAAGAAGGGTGTACTGGAGAATACCATCTTTTATGCTCTTAATGTGTTTGACAGCTGAGATAAAATGCTCAAACAAATCCTTCTTATGATAAGTTTTTTGAAAGGAAAAATACATTTGCTTCTAAGTCCCATGGTCAGTTTTAGCAACCAGTTCCATGATCCAGCGTTGCTTTGAAAGCAGCAGCAACGTCTTGTTTGTTGTTATTTTTGGTTCGTTTTTTTCTTCAGCCTCACTGTCAGGCACATACCTCTGGACCAGCTTTACCCATCACTGCAGTGGACTCAGGCACAGACATTTTAATTTCCACAGCCCCGGATGCAGGGCCCTTCCGCTTTTCAGAGGGCAGCAGAGATGCCAGAAGCGATACCTTGGTGGCAAAGGAGTGTGGAGGTGACACTTGTCCCCCGCCTCCCCAGCCCACGGGGCTGAGACTGCCCCTGCCCACGCTGTAAAAACCATCATTAAGTTTCGAAAAAGCAGCGCTGCTTCTCCCCCCGCTCCTCATCGCCCCTTCTTCTGCTAGAAGGCTGTAAAGGGAAAAGCATCCCTCGCTCCTAGTTAGAGCCCCCCAGCAAAACTTTGGGGGAGGAGTGGAAAAAAAGAAAAAAAATAAAAAAGGAAAAAGAAGAAAAGAAAAGGAAAAAAAAAAAAAAAACACGCCAGGCTTCCCAAGTAGCCCTTCTTAGAGGGGAGGGAGAGAGAGCAGGAGAGAGACAAACATCTGGGGATTGGACCATATGCTAAAGCTTTGTCTTGTCCTTCAAAGTTAGGCTGCCCTTGAAGTGATTTGTCAGGCGGCCTAACTGTGACAGGGAGAATATGTAGCAGGGGAGAGAGGGATGGGGGTGGCGGGGGGAGATGGGCCCAGCCACCGCAGACGGGGAAAGGTGAAAGAGGGAACGAGGGGAGGACAGAGGAAAAGGGGAGGCAGTGAGTAGCGAGAAGTCAGAACAAAACAGCCTCTCCATCAGATGTCAGCTTAAGTGGGAAGGGGCGGGTAGGAAAAAAGAGGAGAAAAATGGGAAAGAACAGGGGAGGAAGGAGGGAAGAAGTGACCACTGGTAAGGAAAAGCAGGAGAGGGGTGCATAAAGCAGAGGCAGAAATGAAGGGCTAAGGCACAGAGGTGGCTGTTTTTGCTGCTGCTGCCTCTTCCCTTTTGCCCGCCAAGTGCTGAACTGATTAGAGTGTAATTAAGGCCATAAAACCCTCAGCTTATCCACCTGTTTATTCACTAAAGTCGCGGGCTCATCAGGCAAATTAGCTGCTTCCAGGCTGCACGTTGGGCCTAGAGCTGGTCTGATTAATGAAGTTTATTGGGAGCTGTTAAAAGCATTAACTGAAGGAAATCTCAGCAATTCGTCATATTTAAGGATGGAAATTAAATCTCCCCATGCAAATGAGGGGAGATTCCAAAGCAGTTTCTTTTGGAGGTGGTGAGATAGGGACTGGTCACAGCTCCCCCTCTGCACCTTGGAGAGTTTGTCTGATCTCAGTGAGGGAGGGGTTACAAAGGAATGATTAAAAGGTTTTACAGAACAGTCCTGAGAGCCCCAAATTCAGAGCCAGGCCCAAAACGAGGCACCACAGTTTCATTGCTCACAGGGTCTCTTCAGACACCCAAGGCATTGCCAGTGCAGCTCATCCAGCCAGGGCTCATTGTACAGCTTTGATACTAGCTGGCTGCGTCCCCCTCAGTTGAATAAGCTCTCTTTCGTTTCTGTTTTAAGCATTTTGCTTGCTTTTCAGCTTTGGGTCATGTTACATGGCTTCAACACAAATACAAACACCCACATAATATTGAAATATTAAAAAACAAAAAAATTAAATGAGTCATAATAAACTTTAAAATTGCAAGGAGTAGATGCTCTAGCTGGCAAGCACCTAAAAATATATTAACGTGAGATGGTCCAACCAGCAAGGAATCCAGAGCTGAATATTCACCAGTTTTAAAAGTGTTTTCTTCTGGTATGTCAATCTCATTTTAGTTTTGACATGAGCAGTATTTTCATACCCAAGGCTTTATGGGCTACAGTGTTTTTATATTAACAATTTATAATTAAAGGGAAATTACAAAGGCTCACAACAAGAAAAGAATGTCCTGAGAAAGGGATAATGAGAAGAAGAGAAGGTCAAAAAAAAAAAAAAAATACAAATGAATGTGGCCTTAGTATGCTTATTTAATGTTCGGTTCAAAATCTTATTAGGCTTACCACTTATTTTTATTTTTAATGTTTTCATTGGAAAAGAAGAAACCACTGTCTGGCATCTCATATAAAAGTTTTTGTTTTTTGTTTTTTGTTTTTTTTTACCAAAATGGACATGGACATGATCTGATGGGGATGAGGAAGGAGGAGGGAGAAGAGAGAGTTCATATTTTATGTAATTCTTATTCTATATGCTTCACTGTCTAATTATACAAAACTAATTCTTTGTTACAATTACTGGATTAACAATTTGCTAATCAGTTTTCTTTATTCACTATTTATTTATTCACAGCACCAGCACAGTGAAATGCAAGGTGAGAATGCTGTTTAGATTTTCAACAGAAAATTAGAGTGCCATTTTTATGACGTGCAGATTTGTTCGGCTACTTTGTGATTTATGACCAACACAGCAAATCCTGCTTCATATTGTACTGTGTAACATCTTTGTTCCTATAGCAATAAGTTGCTAACTTTTTTGATATGGAGACTGTTTGCGAGTAGCAAATAAATGTTTCCTCCTACCACTTCCAATCTCTTTTTTTAAAATGTTTCAGTTATAAAACCACTGTGTGGGGCAGGAGGAACCAGCCAGCTTCTGCAAACAATATTGGAGAAGCATTGACGATGGTAACACAAATGCATGGGTTTTTAATGTAGTTCAGGCTCATTTTTAAAAGATACAAGAGTCAAATTAAATGCACAATTCAGCTGCTATGTAAAGCAAATGTTTGTTTCAGCTGCTACTTAAAAACAACAACGACAAAAACCCTACACTTAAACTTTCCTACAATGTGTATATCTATCTTTTTATAAAGACAGATGGTAGACTATGCTTGTATCACCACATGCAACACTCCAGCACAAGTTTCCTACTGATATTTCTGAGGAAAAGAAAGCAAAGAGTTTCAATGAGAAATCAGTGGATTATTATTATTACTAACTGCACTTTAGCAAAGCATTTCCTAGAGAATTAAATGACAACAATATTTTTTGTTATGGGCTTTAATTGCAAAAATGAAAAGAGCAATTTTAGTCAGTTAATTTGCAGATGTCTTTCATATTTTTTATAATCTATTTTAGCACATATTTTAAGAGTATTTCCTAAAATTTTATCTTAGCAGAAATTCATTTTAATTTTGGCCAACAAATGCTTAAATTTCAGGCAAAAAAAAAAAAAAAAAAAAACTTTGGGATTTTCACTGAATTAAGATCTGTCTGAGACAGTGTTTGGTTCCAAATTAACAGGTTTCTTTAGAAGATTTCCTAAATGAAATTCAATGTCTTGTCAAACCTGATGTCAAAATACTTATTTTTCTTTATTGCCAGTTCTTTCAATACATTGATTTGCCCCATTACATAGGATCTTTTAGTTCTGCCACTAATGAAATGTGCTACTTTTAACTTTTTATCTGTTTCAGAAATATAAGATTTGATTAAAGGGAAATACTGAAATCAATCACCAAAGCCCTGTAAATACACCAAAGCTAGATGGTTTAGTTAGAGTTTATTTCTTTATGAGAAATATCTGATATTGTAGTGAATATCTAGTTATAAAAGATTTTAGCTAAAGAATGATAAAGCAATGAAGTGATTAAGCACCCCTTGCATCCCTGACAACAGTGATTTTTATTACAATCACTTCTTCATGTGTGATTATAACTTTGACAGACACGTTTTTCTCCAAACTGAAACTTCCTCTGCAAGATCTGCTTCTGGAGGTCATACACTTACATGGTTGGGCATAAGTGCACACACAAAAAAAATGTTCAGAGATGTAATCAGTCCAGGCTTCTATACTTAAATCTGTTAAGAATTCTTGGGGATTACTTAGTCAGGCATAGGAAAAAAAAAAAAAAAAAAAAAAAAGTCATTTAAACCTGCTCTCTATACAGGTGTGCAGAGATACAGTCATTAAAATGAAATTATGATGATGTGTAGGATTCAAGCAAAATTCGGTTTATTTTCCAAACAAACAAACAAACAAAATAACTCAATCAGTCAATTTCTTCCTGTCATATCAATAATATTGGTATAACCACTATTGGAATGATGGCATGCCCAAAGTCAAGTTAATCTTTGTGAAAATACTGAGATAGTTGTAATTTTTCTTTCACATGCAGCTATGACATGTAGTGAAAACAAGTAGGGTTTATTACAGCAGAAAACCACATTACAGTATAGTCAGAATTTAATTTAACCCTCTCGGATCAAGAATGATCTTTGGCCAAATTATTATCTTTAACCACACAGTGCAAAAGATGTCCTAAATTATGAAGACCCTCCTCTGCCCTTGAATAAGAACATCAGACACAGAGACCTCGGTGGGAGGAGTACCGGCTGCTTTTACGGTCAG
Source organism: Netta rufina (assembly GCF_964035555.1). Classification (NCBI taxonomy): domain Eukaryota; kingdom Metazoa; phylum Chordata; class Aves; order Anseriformes; family Anatidae; genus Netta; species Netta rufina. The sequence goes on from NC_140125.1 coordinate 22,487,667, forward strand.
GATTCAGTCCTAAGTGACCTCATGCTTTTGCATGTGGTCTACTACTTAGGCACATCAAGGTTGAAAAGGATACTATTTTACTCTAACTTAATTTTTTTCTTGTCTCCTGGTAGTTTACTAAGCTATCAATGATGCAATTTTTGTGCCTTAATTAATTATTTTACACTGTCTCATTCCTTATGAGTCATATCTGAGTCTTTCTTCTTGCTAACATTTTACAGCATGTTTTTCAGCTGCGTGTAGAGCCACAATGTTAATGAACCACAATTATCATTCTTACTTATCTGAGAACTTTAATGAAGCTTCATTAAAATTAACATGACACAATATTACTGGCAGAGCTGTGCAAAACCTTTTTCATTTATAACCTTTTAATTTTTCTATTAAATAGGAATTTTAACTTACGGTAGTTTGCCAGGCAATAATTAATGCTTTCACTGGGAACTCTTTCCTCAACAGCTTCACAAAGCTAGGACCTAAGGGGAAAAACACGGCTGTGTCCTTTAGAGGGATCTACTATACCTTGGCACTTAGTTAATCCTCTAGTCAAACACACTCAGGAAAATGAAAGCTGCATGTCACATTGTCAGTGTGAGGAATCAGTTAAACACTTCTCATTTGATTCCCTTTTTCAGAAAGGACAACACATGGTGGAAGAATGCTGTCTGCATAGCTTAAAGCTGAAATAACTGTAAATAGATGTGTGCTTTTACATGGAACACTGTCACAGACAGTCCAAAATTGTAATTGGCTTTATTATAAAAGCTTAGCATCTATGGGAATTTTGTCTGAGTTGCTAATTAGTTGTAGTAGCTATACCTTAAAATTCAATTTCATCCACAGATTTTTAAAGGGGTTAAAAAAAAAAAAAACAACAGTTCTTTGAACCAAAGTAGTGTAAAAAAAATACATGAACTGAAATTCATGCAATTGCTGGTTCAACTTTCATTCACAAAAGGTGGTCCATGTTTTAAACATATTTCTGTCTTAATATTTGTACAATAAAAATAAGTTTTTCTGATTTTATTTTAATACACAAAATGATTTATTCTGTGCCCATACTGTGTACTTCCAAGGGAGAATTAAGCCATTTTAAAGTAAATCTAAATTGCAACAGCAAGTGTTGTACTGTCATTTTAATGACAGCAGTAGACTTTAAGTATGGAATGAATCAATTATTGCAAGCGCAGCCCCTGTGTAAATCACTGACAGCAAACCAACCTCAGGATTATAAAATGAATCTTTGACAAGTATTCAAGGTTTCAGCATATTCTCAATAATGAGGATTAAGTACCTACTATCTGTGAAAGAAAAGTTTTATTCACTTACTAAAGAACGTGAATAATCATTAAGAGAGGTCAGATTAACTGAGGTAGTTTTTTAAAAAGGGCATCCAGTACAACATCTGCTGGAAAATCAATGATAAATATGTCAATTTTTTAGAAAAAGGGAAAGATTAAGAGTAAGGCACTGTAATGGAATGACTTAATGCTCTGTTTTTAAAGAATGGAGAGGAATTATAATGACATCATAAACTATCATTATGAAACTTTTTGACATTTTCATGTCAAGAAAAAGACTCTTCTTGAATAAAGAACAAATAGAAATTTCTGCTATCCATGTGCAACTCTGTCAAGTTCAAATAAATCCTGATTCTACTCCGAGAGATTATGAAAAAAAGCACTTTTGCACTGCTCTGTAGTACTTCGTATTTTCTTGTATTTGATATTTTTAAAAAGAAAATTCAAACTTCTAATCATAGCTGAGCTGTGAAAATGGAAATGTTTTTAATTTGATTATATGTCAATAACTTTTGGAGAAGTCTTTATGGTAAAATAAATGGTAAAAGAAAAGTATGGTAAAATAAATCTTTATGAAAGATCTCATATCACTTTGTTCTCTTTGCAATACAGTACAATATTGTATTTTCCATTTTTTTTCTGTTTAATATCTGCAAAATAATGTGAAATTGAGAAGCAGTGTTACCATAATTGTAGACCAACATCATTTCATGATAGAAAAAGGCATTGTGTTCTGTCATCATTTGGATTTTAATTATTGATGAACACCTTTGTTTTAACTGTCAGAATTTTTTATAAATATCTTATGATATTTGCATGCTCTTTGCCTTTATATAGGAAAAGAATGTACAGCAGAATATATGTTTATTTCAGAAGAGTATATCACTATATTTTGACATGGAAGGTTTGCTTTTGAAGATTTTAACAGTTGATATCACATTGCTTTATATATACTGGAATGAAGGAATAAATAAATTAAAAAACAACAACAACAACAACAACAACAACAACAACAAAACAATAATACTTTATGATTTGAAATTCTCTGAAAATAACACAGAATTACTTTGAATGAAAAGAAAAAAATATCTTTTGTTTATAACAAAACTATGTGTGTTTTTTTTTTCTTTCTCTGAACTGCTGCATTTCCCTTGCTTTGTTTTTACCAAAATTTTATTTCTTTTATTTGTATTTGTGTACGTTTCTTCCTGTTTATGGCACAGTGCACTGTGTATCTGGCCCAATATAGATTCATAGTTCAATATTTTCATTCTGCACTAAACAGTCAATTCACTAAAAATAAAGACAATATAAATTTTGCAAAGTGGTGCATGGTTTGTCAAAATAATATATTCAACAAGAGGAATGAGAATGATAATAATTCTAATAGGAAAACCGCAATTGCATAATTTTGCAATATCCAAATTTTAGATTGAATCAAACATAAGTAAGTACATTTGGAAACTGTTACATTTAGATTAAATATGTGTATACTAGAAGAGAAAGTTATAGTTACGTCTTCAATTACTGTAAAAACACAAGGATAATCATTTCAGTTAAGAACATTTCAGCAGATATTTCTGCTGTAATTATTTTGATGTTTGTTTATCTAAGGTAGTTGTCAATTGCAGTTGATTTAGTGCTATTTAATTCAAATATCTTGCTGCTTCTCCTCATCAAGTGCTAAAATATGCTTTTTGTATGTTTCAGTAGTGCTTTTTTTTTTTTTTTCAATTCTGCATTTTCATTATTTTGAGGGAGCAGGTTTGAACCACTGGCTTCTCAGAGAAGAAAATAGTTTACAAAGAGGTTGGTTCTCAGTAACTACCTGCAAGTAGTTTACAAATTATCTTAAAGAGTTACAGTACATGCTTAGAAATAAACATGAAGCTCTATGCTTAAAAGGCTTACAAGCATTTTGCAGAAAACAAGACAGAAGAGATTCATGACAACATAAAAGCATAAGAAAAAACGTTTGTTTCCATTGTGCAGGTGGAGAAATAGTTTTGCAGTAAAAGTGTGGCATCTGGTGGTGCAGAGAAGAAATGGCAGCCCACTCCAAAAAGAAACACAATGGTTAAAGCCTGAACCAGCTCATCTTCTTGTAATAAGATAACTAGTTCCAGTGCATGCATATGGGAGAACTTTGGCTTCTGAAGGATCCCCATTGCCACAGCTTGGTTTTTGTTCTCCCCTCAGAAGATCTGAATTACTTCCCAAAGAGACAAATACTTGTATATATTCAGAATTATGTTGAGTTTTGAATGTCAGATAATGCCTCTTGTAACACTCAACAGAACAAGGGGAATGATACAATACCATTTTCCCCCCAAAAATAGTGGTTGTAAGACTGGAAATGAATTATGAGAAGTTTAGGAGAGCAAGACCTAAGTGTAGTGTTCCAGGAAAGAGGAATTTCTTTTGTCCTGTGCAGAATCATAATAGTATGTCACCTTACAAATAAATTCAAAAAAATACATATATTCCATATATTCCTTCTCAACTTCCTTGAAAAGCATTGATGTGGCAGAGACCATGAAGGTCTGTGTGGGGCAGGAGCACAGAAGAAGGAAGGACCTTTGGAAATACCCTGCTTTTGCATGCAGTAACATAATAGAGAATTATCTGCTTCAAGATCTTCAAGAATGATCTGCTAAGTTTCCAAGCTGTCTTTGGGTTAAGAAGTACTCCTCTTCTCACTCACTCATGTACCAAATACACATTTATAGACAGTGACAAAAGCCTCTTTTAGCTTCCTCTCCAGATTGTTTGTTATCACGACCACCTTGCTAGCTCTTCCCTGAGTAAGTTTATTTTTCAGTCATCTTTCTTGAATAGGATTAGGTACAATTATACGGTGTTCCACATAAGAAATCTCCTAAGATAACACTAATGGTATGAATTCCCTCTTTGTGGAAAATTATTCTCTTGCTGCTGTCATACTTTTTCCATGGCTGTAACAATGACAAGTTTACAACACTGCATGACCAAATGGTATCCCTGGGTCACCTTCTCATCTCAAAAGGTTCTCAGAGAAGCTCCATTAGTAATCTTCCTCCAGCTTAATGCCACCTCTTCAATACTGACTGGTGTCATAACTCTTCAGCAAGTTCTTCACCTGTATTGCAATTTCTCCTACTAACACCAATCTTCCTTAACCTATTATTATTTCCCATTCATCAGACTTCTGGATGCTTTACTGAAGTTTGGAGGGATTATATCTCTGGTATTTCCTTTGTCTTGAAATCAAAGACAAAGATAAGGTGGGCATACACCATTCTTTGAAAAGAAAATGTGTGTAAATCTATTTTATGTTTGCCTCCATATTTTAGGAATTATTATTTCATTCAAAATTAGTTGTAAAGGTTTCCATGAAAAGAAGGGATAAAAAAAGGTCTTCCAAATGTATTGCCTTCTTACATATAGGCACATTAGCTATTTTTTAGGTGGCTGGTCCCACCCAGAACATAAATGTATTCCATTACTTGCTATTATGCTTTTTATCCCAGTTGCAAAATCTTTTGATCAGGCCCTCTTACTTGAGCAGATTCAGGTCTTCAGGTTTATATTTTTCAGTATATAAATAATTTAAGTCTCTTTAAGGTGTAACTGAGCATGACTTTTGACAATGCATTATCATTACACTTTTGGACTTCAAAGCCAGGGGTTATTTTGCTGATCTCTTTTCATTTCTTGTACTTTATGTGATGTTTTTTTTTCTAGTGCTTATTCAAAGTTATTATTTATCCAGTTGGAAAGTTTCTTCCCCTGAGCTGCAAAAAAAAAATTCTAGGTAGTACTAAAAACCTTGATATAATGACATGCCAGATCTCTTCCACATCCAGGTCCCTGAGTTTCCCTGAAGACCTGTTTTTTGGTTGGTTGGCTAGTTGTTTTGTTTTGTTTTAGTTTTTTTCATTTTTAAATAAAATATTAAGACATTTATTGGAGACTCAGCCCAAAGTATTTATTAAACACACCTTTCTAATGTCACTCTTTTTATTAAGAAAAAAAAAAAAAAAAAAAAAGCAACTCAAAAGAAAAAGAGTAACTTAAAGGAAAACAATACAATACAAGTAGTTATGTATTTACATGTTGCTTGCTTTTTGTAATTTGTACAATGTCCATGTAGCTGCAGAAGGATCCTTCCCCTAGCAGAAGGATCACAACAACTATTTATGTATGTCAAGTACATAGAACCACTTTGAGCACAATAAAAAGGAGTACCATTGAAGTGCTGCACTTTCACTGAATGTATAAAATAGGCTGACCTATGCACTGATTCAAGGGTCTTACAGATTTACCCTGTGTTTGTACAGTAAGAAAAAAACTAGAGCTTATTGTTATTTTTGAAATAAAATTTCCTGAAAATATTTCAGTCATATGCATTCTGCAGAGAAACAGGCAAATGATTATCTCCTTTCCAGTAGAAGGGGCAGTTTGGGATTTTTCATCTCACAGGAGCATGGGACAGAAAAATGCCGATGAGATTGGCTGAAGCACCATGAACTAAAAACTCTGCAGGCAGCAGTGCTGGCTTCCAAGCAGCTCTAGAGTGATGTTTTTGATGACACAAGCCAGGCAGAAGAACCTTTATTAAGGGGTGTTAATGATGATCAACCCACACCACGACCTTTCATAAACTCAAGAGTGGTTCTCTCTTATTCACCTTTTCACAAATGAGGAAACTGTCACAGAAATGGGAAAATTCAGGAAAATTTTCAAACAAACATCAATGTTGTGTTGATGGCTAGCAGAGAGCTGTAAATGCTAGTACATAAAAATACTTCTGCTGCATATCAAGAAAACTGAGTGAATTTGGGACTGATTTTCAACACTTTTTTTTGCAGATGGTTTCTGAATCATGCTTGTTGTAGAGAACAGTATGAATTCTGAAGGTATTGTGCAAGCCACAAAGGCTGACATCAAGTCTCATCTTTCACTGTATTTGCAGAGCATGCCTGCCATTGTCAGTCTTGTCAACTCTCATGGTCTCTGCTTTTTACCCTGTGCTTACCCCATCTCTTCTTTCATTAAAAAATGTGAAAGTTTCTGTCCTTGTGGATTTGCAACGGGAAAATATAATCCCCAAAGGCTTAGAAACCAGACAGCAAATTAAAAATGCCAACACTGATTATTCTTTGAGCTTCTATTATTTTAAAGGCAATCTCCTGACTTTCAGGGCCTGATTCGTGGCTTTTGAACTGTAAAGTTCAGCCATCCTTGCACTTGGCAAGCACCTGGAAGTGAAGCGTGTGCAATCAAGCTCTATATGTAATTCTGTAAAATGAGAACTGTTTATCTCAGCAGCTGAAATATTCATTATTGAAAATAAGCATTTCAGTGTTCAGAGGAGGAATCATGTGGGTTTCGAATAACAATGATCTGGGAAGTAGTAAAAAGTGTCTCTGAATGGATGCACCTGAGAGGGTCTGACCCTGCTCAAGGGTGATCGGAGGAAAGATCCTACTGGCTTGGAGATGCCTTCTGACTCCATCCCAACATTTAATCTCAGATACTATTACTGGTAACAGGGACTAAAGATAAACACTGGAAGAAATTAGTGACCAGTTTGGCTGAAAGAGAGGAGGAAGAGGTCAGGAGTGAAACTGAAAAATGCCAACCATTGGAATTTTTCCTGTATGTTTTAATAATTGGCAGACAATATGTGTTTATTTTGTTAAAAATGAGCATTTTACTGTCTCTATTTAAAAAACACTCACCATTTGGGCACATTTTATATCTGAGAGGAGACCCCACGTTAATGTAGCAGCTAAACCCTCTCAGAGTCTTCCTTTTCGTGCTTTCTTTGGGCACTTAGACTTGTAAAAAGCATCCTCAAAGGGCAGTGGAGTTGGCTATCTTTGGCCCAGGCCCAGACAAATGAATTTGGGCACACTTGGGAACGTTTGTCCTGTATTTTAGTGACTATGTTTCCTGGCACTGGTTCAGGATGTTAAGAGTCAGTCTAAAACGTCAAAGGAAAAAAAAATAGAAAATAGATATGGGGGGGGGGGGGGGGAGTAGGTTGGGACAAGAATATAGTGGGAGTTTTCTACTTTAGTTTTGCTTTTTCTAGGGATAAAAGGTAAAGTAAGGGCAACTGGGACAAGCCATGGAGGAAAAGCAGATGTTCAGAGGGAAGGCTGGGGCAAAGAATAGTATGTGTGAGCTGCTTGCCTCTGGCAGTGGTGTTGGGTTTGTTTGAGCTGGCATGGTAAAAGGAGTCTGTTCTCTTTAAAATGCCAGCCTCAAAGGCAAAGCCAAGCTGAGCTATTTTGCCAGCCTCGGCAATAACATTTTGATGTGCATTTTCCACATTGATATGATTAATTGTTAAGTCAAATAAGAGGCTGTGTGACAGAAATGTCATTTAACTGATTTGCCAAACTGAATAAAGTATGGTTTGGTCTTGTTTACAATCAAAATGAGAAAGTCTATACCAGGACATCCAGGGGCTTCCAACAAGAGAAAAAAAAAAATCATACGAAAGATCTTCTAGTGCTGCCTGAGAAATCTGTTTTTGTCTCTGTTTCCACTGCAACATTTCTGATACCACTGAGCAAAGTCCTTAAATCCAGCTTCTTCCCCATAGCTGCTAGCTGGGAACTGAATCACTGACCAGTCATAGACACCACTGAAATCAACTGGGATGTGCTTCAGAGATAAGATGCATTACTTAATATTGCATACACCAAAAAAATCAGGCCCTTAGTATCTAAATTAAATCCATCTGCACCTCATTTCCCTTTTCACAGGAAATAACAGGGATATAACAACTTCACTACACCATGAACATGTGAAGATAAACTAATCCAGGTTTGTAAAGTCAAATTAAAGTTGTATGTACTTACAGCAAGGGGCTATACTCTGAAAACTGAGGATAAAAAGGAATGCTAAATAGATGCTTTTTAAGTGAGTGTTGTTCTGCCTGTGCAGTGAGAGAGGCAGAAGTCTTGTAGAAAATACAGTTCATGATCATGCAAATTGAGTTGTTACCGAATGTGGGTGGGAGAAGGGAATTGCCTTAGCCAAGCTTTGGAATAAGCATGCTTTGGAATAAGCACTGGAATGTGCATGCTTATAGACATTCCTTTGCAGGTATGTTTGTAGTACCATGTCTGTGGATCCAGAAGAGAAGTGAAAAATAAATTAATAGGGGTTTACACCTTCTTTCAGTGATTAATGTCACAGACCACAAATATTGCAATCTTCGGCCTCAAAACTGACCTTAAATTACTGTCCTGTGGCGTCCAGCAACACCAGCACTTCCTTAATCAAGTTGGAAGTGTCTGTGGTTGTCCATTAGACAACACAAGGAGCAGGACTGCCTGCACAATTTTGTACATTCTTAGCATTAGTAGCTCTTTTGTGGAGAACGGGAACTTGGGTCTTGCAACACAGGGAAAAATATTTTATAAATAATTTAAAAATATTGCAAAAGGAACTTATTGTAATAGCTAATAAAAGGAAATTCTAGTCGATGTTGAATTAAGAGAATCAATCACATCGCAATGGGATGGCATCTGTGCTACCTCTGTCAGAAAATTTAGAATTCCCTTGGATCGTGTGTCTTCTACCCACATACTAATGAAGGGAAGTCTGACATAGGTTGTTAGATGTGATTAGATCACATCCTAAAATGATATAACACCAGTAAATGTTTTTGAGTGTTTTGAGCATTAAAAGCTGAGTGTTTTGGGTAATGAGTCCATCCTTTTAAATTTTACCAATTAAAAAATGGTTTTAAACATTTAATCAAGCCTGTATACAATATTAACAAGTGCTGAGCCAGAATGAGAGCCTATTGATCACAGGTGATATATCCAGAAGCAATACACTGTTTACAGTAAGTTATCTCTCAAGTGAATAACGATTTAGTCATTTACAGGGAAAATCCTTACAAATAAAAGTCTAATACTGTGACACTCAGTCTTCCTGATGGAATCCCATTGCCAAGATTGAGTTTTGTACAGCACTTCACACAAATTTTATTGAAACTACTGTACAGTGCTTTATGTGAAGGATATGGAAGCACATAAAGAATTGTGCAGTAAATTTTGTAATGAAGGGCCACAAATGGCTTGTTAAAGATCCCTATGTGGACGTCAAGTTTAACAGCAAGTATTGCTAGCCTAATGTATTTTTTTAGTAGTTTTGGTCAAACTACTACAAAATATTGTCAGGAACAAGTGCCTTTGGATAAATGACTTCATTTGTTAACCCAAGAATAGCGTCTCAGCTGAACACATGATTTTGCATCTCTCAGAAGGTTAACCACCTAGCAGTAAACTGACCAGGTCAGCCACCTGAATATCCCTGAAGCCCCATTCCATAAATTGTGAACTTGAGCTAAGAAAATAATTTGCAATAAATAATTTACCCACTGTACTTAAACACTTTTTCTGCAACTCTTAGAGCAAGTGATGAGTTCTTGCATTTGTTCACTATTCAGACTATGCAGGCTATTCAGACTATGGATTAACTGGAAAATGCCCAGATTAAGAATACTCAGCGTTTGTTCATTGTAGAGTTTAGGTTAGTTAAAACCACTCAGATAAGGTTCATGTTTTTGATGCCAAACATTAATTTTTATGGACTGTACATTTAGAAACATATTGTTTGATATATTAGTACAAAGGTTTCTTTGAAATACACTTTAATCAAATGAGTCAATAAAACTGCAACATTGAAGAAAGCGACATCCGCAACATTGAAGAAATTTGATGTATGTAATTTAATATTATATAAAGTATCTGAATCCATGTGAAATAAAGACATGGTAAACTCTAGACAAGCAAATTCATTTATAGAATTCAAGAAATGCTGCAAAATTTTCTACATGAAGTATCTAATATTGCTATTAATTTCAACAACACTGGAAGTTAATAAAAGCTTGTGTAATTAAGAACTATGATTGAAAAGCATGTCCAACAAGATTTAAGATGCTGTAAGGTTGATTTCTTAACAAACAGTTGACTTTAGCGCTCATGACTGACTCTTAAATAATTTCCCAAATAATTAAAGTTTCTTTCAACACAAAAGTTACAAAAGTTCTGAAACAGTTATAATGCAAATCTTTGTCTGCCTAGTAGAACTGTGTAAGGAGCAGACACACCTCAAGTGTGAGCCCTATATTTCTCCCATGGCTGCCAACTCATGATGGCAGTTTTTTTTTTCTCTGTCTTTTATTAACTAAACTACAGCTATTGACTCACTCAATTCACAGAGGTCATCAAATAGCCACAACACAAAACTTATGTTTTTTGTGTTGTGCACTTGTTTGGTCCGTGATGATCTTCTGACTTATGACAGCAATACCATCTAGAAAAAAAAAATAAAAAGTTTAAAAGCTCTGCTATAATCGTTCACTCTAGTTTCACTCTCTTTTGATCTAGCTTCTTTCTTAGGTCAGCTGGACTAAATAAACCTAAAAAAAAAAAAAAAAGGTAATTTTAAAGTAATTTACAAAATTTACTTGCATAAAATGTGTAATTTGTAAAGGAAAAGCAGCAGGTTTTATTTTTGTAAGTTTAGATGTAGAGCTTAGGGATATGGTTTAGTGGGGACTGTTAGCATTAGGTCAGAGGTTGGACTCGATGATCTTGAGGTCTCTTCCAACCTAGAAATTCTGTGATTCTGTGATTCTGTGAAGTGCTTGAAAAGGACTGTCATGGTGTAGAACTGCTCATATTCTTCTGAACACATGTATGTGTAAACACAGAGACAAAACCATACACATTGTACTTTTAAGCTGTCAAAGACCTTTACAGAGAGATCATGTGCTGCTCCCCCAGCTGCAGTTTGACTCTAAAACCAGTTCAAAGCTTGCTGTGTACTTCATCAATTACCCTGGCCATGGTGGCTGTACAAGAGGAGGATTTAAGAGAGCTGATCTGCCGCATCACTCTGGGGCAATGGATATGCATGTTGGGATGTCTTAAGGCCTTCTTTTGGCCCACCTGGCATCAATCTACAGAAGTGACATAATTAATGACAGAACAGATAACTTCCAATAAAGGATTGGTTTAGGAGTTTTGCTGCTGAACTTTCATACTGTTGTAGAAAAAAAAAAAAATATATATATATATATAACGTGTATGAAACCGGAGCCTTGGACCTTTTCAGTGGTGAGAGGATCAAAGACCTTGAAGTTCAAGTTTGCAAAGTGCTGAAAACACAATGGGCCTAAGCTGGAAGAGACCGAGAAAGTATATGGGAGATTATTCTTCAACAGGAAAACAATAGGATTCAGCATAACGCTGTAAGTGCAAAATTTCTGTTAGTGTTATCAGGAAGCAAAGTCAGAGATTGCAGGAAGACTGCAAGCAAGAATTCTGTGGTTGTCCTTGGGGATCTCCAGTGAGTCTCTAAAGGCTCTGTACCTTTGAGGTCATATCTCTATCTGAATGTAGAGGTGCCTTATTTTGTCTTTTACATCAGTGAATATGATTAAACTCCTGCTGTTGTGCTAAATTTCAAAGATTGTAAAAAGTCAGGGGAATTAAAAAGGTCACTGCAGTATTTCATTTCAATAGCAAATCTGTGGAATAATGTTGTACAAGTACGTTGGAAACTGCTTTGAAAAGAGAACTTGTCGGTGACTTAGTTCTGGTTAAAAAAAAAAATGTATATATACTTTTAGAAAAGGGAATTCTGTTTTCTAGATAAGTAGTTAGAAATGGACAGTTACACATGAATTAGATGACTTTCAAACATACACAAGCAGAAAAGATGCACAATTCCCAAATATTTGCATAACACAGGTGTTTTGTATCTATACATTTAAAAATGGCAACTTATAGTCCCATAAAATAAATCATTTTTCTAGAAAGATATATTCCAGTTCTGTGAAGGTATGAGAGATGAAACTTCAGTCTAAAACTGTGTAGATCAGGTAAATGTTTCAAACCCACTTATATGTATATACATATATATATATATATATATATATATATATATATAAATATAAATAAAAAGCCAAAACAGTGCATTTCTAAACTTTGAAAAAAGTTTTTCTCATTCCTTATGTGTATATATACATATATATATATATATATTTCAAAATCATCTCATATTTCCTTTTTCTCTTTCAGTTTGTTCAAACAAACCACTGATCGAGATAATTTCTTCCAGTTTACAGCCTGGCTAATCCTAGCAGAAATGCAGATGCAGTAACAATGCATCCTTCATCAGGAGCAGAAAAAATACAGTTTCAGTAGTGAATATGGAAATTGTAGATTTGTCTGAGGACTTGGTAACCAAAGCCCTAGCTGAATATGGTGCATAGACATTTTGTCATATGAAAAGTTTCTGTTATATTTAGGATTCAAGGAAAATTAGTAGCTTAAAGTTAAACACCTAACTAAACTAGAACCAAAGAGGGCAAGTATCTTGAGTAAGTTTAAAATAGTACTTTTTATGTGTACAACATAAAACTCCATTAAACCTCATTAATCTGCAAAGTTTGCAAAGGACAGAATTAAAATTTCCCTCAGCAACCCAAAGCTACAATTAAAGGAAAAGCCTTGCTTGGCTGTTTCTTCAATTTTGATCAGAATGGCTGGATCATCACGAAATTTTGCCATTAACTTTGAAATACCTACACTGATTGTTAAAAGATTTTTGTTTGTTTGTTCTGAGAGGCTCACTTGAACATCAGCTCACTTGAACAATAGAAGACATGCATCTTACATAAATGTCATCTTCTTGCCAGATTTCAATCACTGATGCTAAGGTATGAGAATGTTGAAGACTTTTGAAGAGCTCTCCAGAATTATTACTGGGGGCAAAATATTTTTCTATATCTGGAATCTTAGATAAAATTTACCAAGTGTATAAGAAGTGAAAAGACAATGATAAAAATAAAAAGAATTAAATAATCACAAGAACAAAATGTGCACATGTGGAAGACATACAGAAATAGGTATTTGTTATCTTTGAAAGTCAGTATATCTCTAAACTCTAAATTCACTACAGATAGGATTTTTTTTTTTTCACTGGACAGAAAGATATTTCATGCTCTTCCAGTAGACAAGGCAATAGAGAAACAGAAAAAGGATGCTTTTAGGCTGCTTTGTTGAATAGGCATCAAGCAAAGAGAAAATGCAACCTTGTTATCATTTCTACACATCACCTATACACATTGATGACAATGGACACAGAACTGATGTTATCAGACCTTGAGGAATAAATTAATGCTATGGATTACATACTGACAAGAAACAAAAGGAAAGTAAATTAATCTTCTAACACCATGAGAGGCAAAGCAGAATGCTTAAAATAGGAGATCCAATCCTCTGTCCTTTTTTCTCCCAAAATAAACGTGAATGTTTTTTCAGGTTACAACATGTTTCTCCACTTCACTAACACTGGTGTAAGGTGGGATATGTGCATTTCAAAGAATGTGCTTTCAGGAATTAAGCTAGCCCCTTGTCATTTGAAAAATAAATTTTCTTCTTGCTTTTTACCTGTCCTAGACATTTTTGTGGCTGGGACAAATACCCAAGTTCCATTTTCTGTGGCATCCCCAAGCAGTATTGTCTAACAGAGCTAGATAATTGTAATTGTGTGGCACTTTCAGACATTTGGGAGAAAGTGTCCTTGAGAGTGCCAGTGTTTTGGCTGGGCAGTGCACACAGATGCATACCGACAGGTGTAATTTTGCTCTGCCCATGCTCCCCAGCAGCTGGACACCAGCCAGTTCTCATCTGGAAGCCATGCAGTCACCTCACCACAGCACAGAGACAAGGTAATGCATGCTGCCTTGGTTTGTCAGCCCATACCCTCTGCTCTCAGCACGGTTGTACATCACGAGGTGTATCACAAAGACCTGCACACTCCATTTGACAAAGCACAAAGGCCAGCAAGGTGTGGGGTTCATTTTCTTCTGTGCTGGTCACCTGCCCTGACTCCCTATGGGATGAGATCCTGCATGGATCACAGCACTGCTTCTGCAAATCATCCTGCACCCTTCCATAGGATGAGCAGAAATGCTGGTCTGATGTGCAAGTCTGTTGCTGATCTTGCCTAGCCACTCAAAGTAGTAAGGTTTAATGATTCAAACTATGAACTCTCAGAAAAATGTTTAGAAAAAAACACTCATCCAGTGATACACATTGTAATGAAAATGTCCTATTTCTCTTAGTAGGGAATGATAATTTGCATAGAGGATCCTTACACTGGCTTAAAGGCCCCCATAGTGCTGGTAATGTTGAGACACAACACTTCTTATCTTTACTGTACTTCTGCTGTCACTGAACTATGCAGCAATCCAAAGGCAATTCAAAATGCAAGGAGAGAGCCTGTAGTTGAAGGGGCAGATGGCTTTTATCTGTCCCTTGTTGAATTCTGTCGTATGAAGCTATACCTGGAGGATTCCTTTAGCTTCGCTAGGCTAACTAACGGATTCAATCAGTGTGTTTTCCCACCTCACTATTCATCTACATCAGAGAGCCCCTTAGTGGAATAAATCTCCAGAACAACGATGACATTAATACACTGAACTTTGTGGTACTCTATTGTGAAGCTTTTTTTTTTTTCAATCAAGACTAGGCCATTTACTCATAATTCTCCGTATTTCTGGCACAATTTTCATACCAAAATGAGGCTTTACCTCTCACACTTACATTAACTGATATTCCCTAGTAAGTTCATAGAAGGGGCTTCACTGAGTCCTTTGAAACACTAAATAAACCTAGTAAGAGCCAACATCAAACCCTTGTAATTATGATAAAAAGCATGTTAAGTTCAGGTTTGTGAAAGCTATTGAGAAAATCAAGACAAAAATCAATGCTAAAATCTTGCTTTTATGCATTTTACTGGTAATTGGGTCATTAGAAGTAGGAGAAGAAGAATTAAGAATTGCACAAGATAATTCTGCGCAGACAGCAATATCCAAGACTTAAAATAACATCTTCACCTTGAACTTAGGATAGACTGTTGAAATGCCTAAGTATTTTGTTGGAGGACTGCGAAGTTAAAACCTGAGGTTGGAAGGTAAATTTTCAAAGGATAGATAAAATCCTATATAAAAAGTAGGTTTCTTACATGAATACTTGCATTTCTGAGTTCAAAATAAATGTTGGCAAATAATCTTTAAATTAGGCTTAATATATATAGAGAAAGAGATCAAATCCATTTAAGGAAAATTCGTTGAACATATAGGAATGGAAACATACAGAACAAACTGCACAAAGTATTCAAACAGGATTTTTCAGCAATTTTGCATTTTTAAAAATAACAAGCTACTGAAGACTTGATATTTCAAATTTCACGATTGATATTACAAGGTACCTTGAGAAGGTACCTGCTTCCAATTTATTGAATACATGCTGAAGAGGATAAGGAGGGAACCACTTCTGGAATATACCTATTTTGTCTGTTTTTTGTTTTTTGTTTTTTTGTTTTTTTTTTTTTCTAATATTCTTTTCCAAATGTTGATAGTAAAGAACATTTAAACCATTGCTACTGAATACCTTTTAGTAATCTAAGTAAAGCTAAGACCCTTCTGTTGCTGTGATTAGTTCTATATAATTCCTCAATGAAAAAACATGTACTATCAACTTTGATAGGTATCCTTAATAAAGCTAGAAAGCCTACATGAAGTCTATACTCTCTACAGCTGCTGCAAAGTCTTGAGTAGGTCTTCTACACAATATGAATTTTAACATCTGTAAGCCAACAGTTAGAGGACATTAATTTTCCAATAATCCCTGCAGAACACATGGGTATCTCTGTTTCTTTCTGTTTCCCAATGAACTGATAATCATCTTTTCTGGTTCCCAAGGGTCACTAATCTGAGGAGCAGGTAAACATCTTGCCCAGGGCCAAGTAACAAATCAGTGGCAGAGCTGGTGAAAGCACACAGAAAAATTTGTTTCACAGATCTGTGTTTTAACATCCAATCCACCTTCCACTTTCTTATTCCAACAGTGGTGAAGAAACGCTCAGATCTAATTTGAGATAGGGTAGAACTGTAAGAGCATAATCATGTTAAGAACCTCTGGTTTCCTTGTTATATTGTAATTTCAGGGAAGGCGAGTTACAGTTTAGAAATATACCTGGTATAAAACTAAACCTTTTAAACTTCAAAAGTTGATTTCCTGGGCATTAGCACAGAACAATTTCTTGTTTAAAAAATGGCACACATTTCAGCATAGCTCCATAAAAATTGAAAAATTTTGTTCCTACACTGGTTGACTCAACATCTTGTAAGCCATTGGAATGTTTATCATGAATTAATTATTCAGCTGTAACAATGTGAGATGTTTTGTCTGTGGCAGCTTAAAATACCTACTAAGTACTTAGTGTACTTGAGTACTTAGTGAGACAAACTATGCTCAGTTTATAATATTTTATCATAATAAATAAAGATCTAAAATGATGTTATTTGACATGTAAGATGTGGCAAAAATTTGAGACAACAGAAATCACTATAAATGTTTATAGATGTAACTAAAGTCTTATCTAAAGTTCATCCTGTTAAAGGACATGTTTTATGTTGTACAATTCCTCTTAGAATATCAATCTAATAAGCACCAAATGAGGCTGAAGACAATGCTGTTATAAAAAATGGAGAAAAATGATTAAAATGTGATAATTATACTGACAGTTTATATGCTCAATCTAATCAACCAAGCTTCCAATTTGTCATAATGTACACTCACTCATACATTATTGCTTAATTATAGCAACACTTCTATTTCAAAAGGCTGTCAATCATGCAAAAGCCCATCATTTTTCTATATTTGCATTTAAGAGACATATTTTTAGTTCAGATCCAAACCTCACCATGAACCGGAATTAACCCTAACTCTTTCTATGTTTGCAGTGCTCATCAC
This sequence comes from Netta rufina, assembly GCF_964035555.1. Classification (NCBI taxonomy): domain Eukaryota; kingdom Metazoa; phylum Chordata; class Aves; order Anseriformes; family Anatidae; genus Netta; species Netta rufina. The sequence continues at coordinate 22,504,810 of NC_140125.1, forward strand.
TGTTTATTCTGTGTTCACAGTCAGTAGTAGTTTATGCTGTGTGATTTGCTGCTTTACAATTCATCTAATGCTGAAGAGATTTTGATTCTCATCTCTTCTCCTAAATGTGGACTCAGTGATCCATGTATTCTTGGGAAATGTGGACATAAGCTTGATGTGATTAAAATTATTAGGCTATCTTTCCTTCTGTTCTGTTGTTGGTGGTGCTGGTTTGTGTGTTGTTTGTTTATTTGTTTTTGGTGATCCTGAAGGAATGGAAAGAAGACAGGGAACCATGCCTTGCTTATTATATATGCAGGCCTACTAAAGTCAGTAGGACTAGCTATAGGGTATATGAGCTCAAGTCTGAATAAACATCCTGAATAAACATACACACCTCAAAATATGCATTCTGATACACACTACACTCTGAATTGTTCTTATTCTTTTTCCTTTGGTTTAATCTTTTGCACTATATGTCTTCAAGAACCTCTGCTCTCTTCTGTCCCTCCCTCTAATTTCCTGCTCTAGAGCATAGAGTAGAAGAGAAACCTGGCACTTTATCTAGAAAGAGAAAATCTTAATGGGATGTATCACCAATGATAACAGAAAACTTAAGGCAAGAAATCTGGCAGAATTGTTAAAAAACACATTGGGATTGCTAAGGCAGCAAGGGAAGTTGTGCAGTTCTATCATCAAGCAATATTTTGGTAGTAAATAATATTCTTGAAACCAATAACCAACAATTTTGCCACCCTCCTGAAATATATCTCAAATGGTACGGTCACTGAGAGTACCAAGCATTCAGCACATAACAAGTTCTGAAGTTTTACAATTATGATCTTTTGACCATGTACAGTTTGTAGCAACCATCATGTCAGCCTCTGCAGGACTTTCCAAGAGTGTGACTTTCAGGGTGACTTTCATTCAAAAAAACACTTACATTAGTCAAAATACTAAGCCATTGACACTGTATGATTTCTGGTAGAATTGATTTTTGTTTCTATTTAAATTGTTTCCACACACACATGCTTTCTTTCAAACTTCACAGTAATAACTCAGTCTAAACTTCAGTCCAATAGTAAAGAGATGCACCTAGTATGAGGCTACAGGTGCCTAATGCACTAGTGGGAGGAGAGCAGGAAGCTTTATCAAGTGACTTGACTACACAGAGCTGAGGTATAACACCCCAACAGGAATCATCCCCTTGTTTGAGGCAACCACTTCTCTGGCATCACATATCATAACTGTGCTTTTCTTTTCCTTTGTAATTTTTCAGAAATCAAGACTTTCCCAAGAGCCAACTGCCACCAGGTAATGTATGGAAACTCATATTCTTACATATACATTTTGTATATGCAGTACATGAATATATTCTTCTTGTGCTTTGGATGGTATACTATATATATATAAAAGTAACTCAAAATAGCAGTTCTGGAGAGCAAAGGAATTAACAAGAAAAGACAAAAACATGACATTTTGCTATGAAAAATGTGAAGTTATTCTTTGAATGTTGGCTCGGGAAAATCTCAATACATTTCTGGTAAATGAGGCATGAAACATATTTTTAAAAATACGATGTCCAGGAGATAGCACTGCCCAATATTTTATCTTAATGGCAATATATAGTACTTAAAAAAAGCTTGAACTTTAAATCAAACACTTTGGGGAAGACATGGCTAATCTATTAGTTTTTCAAATATAACAGTATCATCAAGAAGATGGGATAGTAAACGATTTCTAGGAGCTTACTTGGTTAATTACAAAAACTGTGGTTTTTATTTTCTAATCATCATGTAAGCAATGTAAATGATCTATCTATACCAACTGTATTTATCTGAAACTTCATATTCCTTGACTGTCTTGTTGAGTCAAGATAATCCATAATCAGAAAGAATGTGCTGTCTTTGTTTCAGTACAGTTATTTGGGTGAAAGACTATAATATTTATCATGTTTATACATTAAATTAAAAAATTAAGTACAGCCAAAATTTTTAATTACTTTCATACTTTTGTCTGCTTGTCCATTAGATTATGTCAACATGTGTATGGTCTTAAAAAGTAGCTCTTAATTTTCTTCACCAGTTCTTTCTCTAAGCAACATTGATGCCAGAGATTTTCTAACCTTCATTTTTACCATAGACATTCACAAAACAAGTCTTATTTCCTGTAAAAAAAATTGATTCCCAAACAGTCTGCTTGTCATTCTAGACAGCACTAAACCCTACATTTTCCCATGGTTTTGGGGAAATAAACTATTACTTCTCACTCCAAAATTAGTAGAATTAGGACCAAATCTTGCCCTTAAAAGGCCAATAAAATATATTTCATAGGGTTGACAGGCCACCAAAATAAGATATGTTAGCAATATTTCATGGAGAAATTTGCTTGGGACTCAACTTGGGAGTGTCATTTGCTTATGGCATTCCTTGGGACTACTTCAGTTCAAAAGAACAATCAGAACAATATTTACTTTATGTATCCTTTGAATTTATGGTTTCCATGATAGCACTTAAAGGACAATATAGGGCTTATGGATACTGGATATGACAGGAAGTAATGAGAGACTCTTTCTAGTTATACATGTAAGACGCATAGTTATTCAGAATATGATTTGGATTTTAGAAGAGAAAAAAATCATCACAAAGTACTAAAAATAATAATTTTTGAACTAGAGAAAAATATAGATACAATTCCTTTCCCCTTGGGGTTTCTCCAAATAAGAATTCCAATTTGCTGGAGAGCAGCTACCATAATAATAACCAACAAAGTCCAGACAGAAAATTATCAGTACAGAACAAAAGGAAGAGGTCCTAAGGACATGCAAGTGACCTTGACTCTGCTTGTGGCTTGTAGCATGTAGCTGCTTTGTGTGGTTCTTGTTGAGAGAGGAAACAGAGTTGTGCGCTGTCCTGAGGGAATATGTGTGCTGTTTATATATGGTGCTGAAAGACAAGAGGTTGAAGTATGACTTGTAGAGTGCTGGGGAGGATATGAAATGATTGAGGATGTGTGTCCTCATGTGTGTAATAGCCTTGGTTGGGTTGAGGGGCTGGGTGGGGGGAGGGAAAGAATTAAAGAATAGGAAGGCATTCCTAATGGGTTCTCTATTTTCTCTTCGGCAATCAACAACACTAGAAGAACTCCATCCTGTCCATTATGCTTTGATGTATTTTTCTTGGTTTATACAGTTTTGCAGGCTCATATTTTTTGTTTCATATGTGGAAGAAGACAGAGAATGTTATGTCTCATAAAAATCTGCTACAGATACTATAACATAATAATACATTGAATTCAAGTTGAATTTGTACCTTTTTATCTGTTAAGGACTCTATCACTCTGTTGATAGACATTTCTTAAAAACT
>NC_140125.1:22513153-22546689 GCF_964035555.1 Netta rufina
TAGAAGGGGATGGAGGAGAGGAATAGATGTTAGGAGGGAGCTGGTCACACAAATGGAGTGACCATCTTCTTCAGATTGCTCCTGTGACAATCCCCATACCACACTGCCTGCACATGCTGGCTCTGGCTCTGCTTTTGCCCTTCATCTCACTCACAGCATGCCCTTTAGCCTCTCAGACAGCTTGGTATGATGGATCTTGATGACATTTAGCCAGAATTTTCTTAAACTTTATGTTTAATTTAAAATCATCCATGACTGCATTCAGATGACTTCTTCCCTGGTCACAGATATAAATCTGCTATCAATAATATTAAAAAAGGTAACTGTAAGTAAATTTCTCTGACTGTTAAGATTTATACCTGGTATTTTGCCCTAAATTTGTGGTAGCACAATGATAAAGTCTTTTGAACTGGTAGAAAACACAGCAGTAATATGCCCAATATTTTGGCCAGCTGTAGTACTTTGCAATTAAACATGTTACAGATTTGAAAAATCCTCTCTAAACACATTGAAAATTTTAAATATAATTTCTAAATTCCATCTCATGAGGTAGAGAAGCATTATGCCATTGTATATGTGGCAAAATGAGGATATAGCAAGGGCAGCCGACTTTGTCAAGGACATATAGCCCATAACCTCTTGCTCCTGGAGGCTTATCTGGCAGACCCAAAGCAAACAGAACCTAAAAACTGTACGTTTTTATGTTTCAAAAAATTTACAACTGCTATTTTTGTTTCAAAGCAGGTGGCAACTATGTTTACTGAGAAAAAAAAAAAGAAAAGTCAAATTTCCTTGGGAGATGGTATTCTATAGATGTCTATAAAAGGCTGCTTTGACATGGTCTGGAAACCTGGAATGAACTAGGCTTTTTTTCAATATAGTAATTAATGGAAAGAATATTTTAGAAACAAGTATTTTCTTTCCCTATTTTAGGTCACATGACATAGCTTAGAAATTTATCACTTTATTAAAAAAAATAGCAAAACATTAAACAATATTATGTTTTGCCTCCAAAGCACAGTAATGGAAAATCGTATCACACAGCAGCTTCTGCCCACGCTCACTAGCTAGAACCATAATAGCATATGTTAATGTATAATATCTAATGGACTTTTAATTCCCTTATAATTTAGGGAGTTGTAAAGGGTAGGAAAAATGTGGAGGAAGAAGGAGAGGATATCAGTATTCATCAAGAATATATTCATAATTTTTGAAGCCTTAATTTGTAGGAAAAAGTAGATTTACATTTATGTCAGAATAGTATTACCATTCCTCTTTTAGAGAAATGTTCACTATTCATATACACAGTTTAAAATCCCATGAAAGAGAATTTGCTTTTTTTTTTTTTTTTAAGATAGTTTTGCTCTAAAATAAAAAAATAAAAATAAAAATAAAAAAAAAAAAAGGAAAACAGACCCTGTCACCTCTGTCACCTTTCTCCTGACTGATTCTTGCAGGGTCAATAGGAGACCGGGATTAGAAGATGAGGTTTACAAGAAAGTAAAAAAAATGAAAAATTTTGTCACTGAGGCACAGGAAAGGTCTTTTCTCTCACCAATTTTGTCCCATTGTTACTCCACTGAGCTGAATCTTGGAAGAAAGTGAAGCAATCAAGCAATTTACTCTGTGTAAAAAACTCTGTGTTTTACTGCATGCTTTGGAAAGCAGGCATGTATGATAGATATTGTGTCCAAAATCCATCTTGCTAAATTATTACCAGATTTGGTTTCAAATTGAGAAAGATATAACTCATTAATTTAAAATCATGTTTTAAAATGACTTGAAGTAACTTTTGTGTTTATATGCATATTATAGCTTTAAGATTCAATTACTCTGGACATTCCAGAGCTAGGTGCAACTTCTGTTTGTCCCATTAAAAAGCGAGAAATGCTGTTTCCAGAGATATAAATCATATGTTTTTAGCTCTTAAGCATCACAAATACCAGATCTTAAACCTGTCACTGGTGTTGGAAGGCATAATGGAACTCAAGCCAATGTAATTTTGGAGAGGAAATTCTACTTTTTACTGGAAAAGGAAATTCATTCTAGCTTTTATTTGTTTTTGTTTTTGTTTTTTTTTTTTTATTATTATTATTTTATTTTTTTTTTAAACATGGCAGCTCAGTGCTTTGGTGTGTTAAAGAAAGCATACATTGAAGTCAGGTGCCTTCAATTACCAAGCATAATGGAAAGGCTAACTGGGCTGAAAATATTGACTCCATTCTATGAAGACATTTAACCTTCTATTTAAATTCAAGCATGTACTTTAAGATGGATGCCCTCTGTGCTTGAATTTAAGTAATTCCTACATTTCATTGGATTTTTTTTTTTTTTTTTTGGAGCAGAAATTCCTTAAAGTTAGTAGAATAAAAGTTATAAATACAACATTAACATCAAAATATTTTCACATCCATTATGCTGAGCAGAAAACAGGCAGAATGGATTGAGTATTTTCCAACCCTTGAATACTTGTACAAACAATCTCTGTTGTCCTAATATGGAGAGCATCAGCACAGTGTTTCTGCAGCATATTTCCAGCAGCTGATGGACAACTCAAATAAAGAAACTATCCCACTGATTTGGATAAGTAGCTGTTTACAGGTGCATATGTGTAGTACATATGGAATACTACAAAGAAATCCTACATTTCCCCAGTGCAAGCAGTATTTTTTTTTTCTTGCATATAAACAGTAAGAAACTAAACCAGATAATTATATTAGTGAATATGTTGCGCTGGAAATATCAACCCCATCTGATGAAAGTGTTTCAAGCACATTCTTGATCTTCTATAAGTCCTCAAATTCTTTGCTGGGTTAGAGCTCAAGCAAGTATTATATGCAACAGAATAAATCTTGGTTTATGCATATTGTGTGTGTATGTGTGTGTGCATACGTGCGTGTGTAACCCTGTTTAGGTCAAGTAAAATAAATGCAAAGACAAGCATGTTAGCAGCAAAGTGACCCTTTAGAAGTCCTAAAAAATTACTCTTGCAGTCCATAGTCCAACATTTAATAATGCTGAACTTGATAAGGGATCTCAGAACCTGAAAAAGGAGATCTGAAAGGCACCTTTATAGAAAACAATTGATTTGCTTCATTTCTTTGAAATGGCTAATGCTTTGATGGTTCATATTTACAATAGCTTGTCCTGTTCTTCAATGGAGTTGATATGTTGGAGTCTTTAACACCATAAACTTGATCAAAACTTCCTGGGTAATAAACAGAGCGGATTTAAGATGTGAACCCCCTCCCCATCATGCTACTACAGCCCATCTGTGTGCCAATTTGTAACTAAAGACATCAAGAAATGTGTTCTTCATGCTCAGATGCTCTTGGTAGTTGAAAATAGTTCTGAGAGCTCAATATGCAAACTGGGTTCAGAGTCTGAAAGACTTCAGAGTGAAAAATTTGACCTTCTGTAGCACAGGCTGTAGTTTGGCTAAATCCATTATTGAGAGTAGAGTTTTTATATATCTCACAATACAATCTGGGTTTTACATTTTGCCCAGCTTCAAATAAAATAAAATAAAATAAAATCACACCAAAACAAACAAAAACAAATCAAATTTTCTCCCTACTTTTCAGAAAAGGGTGAATAGAACTTACATCAACAGGAAATGGAACCAAGATCATATATAGTCACATTAAGTGAGGTACGTGACTGAGGTTTTTGGCAGTGGGAAACAAAAAAACTTGACCTCACTCTCTAGTCTGAACTAATCTCAAGTCATCAGAGAACAAGGATTCTTCCCACTCCAAAACCATTTTTTGTCTTCTATGAAGAGATTTGATTATGTCAGCATCACTCCTCACCTACAAAATCAGATAAGTAACAGCTCAACATATGCACTATTGAGCCGTACTGAGCTAGTTTGAGATAGAGGGCAACCTGCTAAAAGCTCACATAAGAGATATCACTCTGGCACATGGTGATCTCTGTGTCCTGACCTCATCAAAGGGGCACTTTGGCAGGACAGCTACAAAGTATACCTCACCTCTTCTTATCTCATCTGTTTCAATTCACTCTGTCTGTTAATTATCTGTCAATGTAATAAACAAAGGGATAAAATAATATGGAATTCTCGATCTTGCAATGCTGTAATAACAATATAGCAATTGGATCTGAGGACTGGTTAAATGCACTGAGAGTGACATTACTTATCATAGACTTTCTATGCTGGCGCATATTACTGAAAATGTTTTTTCTCATACTAAATTTCAGGTAACTTTTATTTTAAATATAATAAGCAATTATGTTTTTGTTTGTTACAGTTATCTCCTTGTTTATCTCCATATCAAAGGTATTTTTGATATTTAACTATTATTAATGATTTATATTAGAGAATTATAGTTGTAGCACTTGCTGCTATCCTGTTTCATTTAATCACATATTTATTTGCAAATCACTGAGTATATATTGAGAGATATTTTAAAATATGCAGATATTTAGAAAAGTGTCGACTGTGATTTTCACACATGCTCAGTGCCTGAGACCCATCAAACCAATAACTTTATAAACCTGTCTCACAATCAGAGTCATCATACAGTCATTTCAACACCTCTATTTCTTTGCATGACTACAGATGTATTGAATTCTCTGAGAAAAACTTGGCCATATTCAAGATATTGCCATTAAAAACTATAAATGAAGATTTTGCTCTATTTATTCTTGTCTTTATTCTTATCTTTATATTATTCGTATCTTTATTCTATACATTAAAAAAAAAAAAAAAGGGAGGGCAAAACCAAACAAAAATGCAAGTAACAGACAAAGCTACAAATGAGCAACAACACAGAGGTTTTTTACAATACAGTTTGCCAAATGTGTTGTTTTGTAGCAGTTTTATGGGCTAGTGCTCCTAAATAGGAACTGTCATCCCATTTGTGCAGGTCTGGCCATCCTTTTGACTTCCTTAATTACAATCATTTAACAATGTGATTGATTTGATCAAAGCACAGCTTTATTATTTTGTTCTTTTGCTTAAAGCAAGATATCTGAATTGTTGGATTTTAACACAGACTTATTTTCCAATAAAGGTAAGTCTATAAGCCTGCTTTTAGAGAAAGACCATGGTCTCCTTCTGTCATTATGATGTACCAGACAAATAAATACATTGATTTTTAGTAGAGATTTTCATATAATAAATTTTAACTAATAAGAAAAGCTTGGATAAATGCTAAAAAGAATTATAACAACTAAACCCTCTCCAAATCAAAGACAAAGTCTTTTCTACAGGTGAGTAGAAAAAAGGGTTAAAAAATGCAAGAATTCAAGAAGCTTAGATGACTTTGGAAACACAGATCAAAAACAAAGAGACTGGAAGTATAATTAACTCCATTACTGCTCAGTCAAATGAAAACAGCTGTGACACCCCTTCTTATTTATGACAGCAGCAAATAGCTCTATTCCCTTGCTGGTTATTGCTGTAGGACAGCAGTGGTTCTACAGTAGATGAAATAGAAACAAGCTGCTAATATTTATGTCACTAGATCAGGTTATGGATAAAAGATTTATGCAAAAGTTCTATAAAAATACCTAAGTAGTTTTATACGTTCCTACAAGCAATCTTTTTCCAATAGCAAACTAAATATATTAAATATGATTCTACGTTCTGTGGTTTTGTGGCACAAATTCTGCTCCCCCACTGTTAAAGATGTATTTTCACTGTACACCCATTTTTGTGCACCCTGTAAAACTCATAAATAAAAATCCAGGTAGGTCTCAAAAGCACTCATTGCAGATCCTAGCTGGAATTTGTCAAACAAGTTTGAACTGATTATAGAACTGGATATCAAGTTTGATGCATTTTGAAGAGCCTGAGTTTATTTTTAAAAGTATGGAAAACAAGCAAGAAAAATAGTTTTAATATTAAATCATTTATTTTATTGGGAAATGTTAATATCAATGTCGTTGATATAAAGAATGCGAGTGGGCAGATTTCCTAAAGCAGTTTTTTATCCTGCAGCTTTAATTACTTTGCTTCCTACACCTAATCAGTCTTACTTCTCACTCAGACAAACTGCCCATTAAATAATGACTGAGAAATAAGATTGTCAATAGCAGGACAGAAAATAAAGCAAGCAGGATGTTGCACAATTCACTGCTAACCTTTTTACCCTCTCCATTGCTCATCAACCTCCCTCCTCCTATTCCCTTTCATTTTCAGTGCTGCCTACACTCCCCAGCTCCACACTGGGTTTACAGTTGGTCACTCCCCATGGCATAGTCCACCTGCACCTCCACAGGTCCAGAACCCTTCATTTCTTCATACTTTTTTTATTATACATCATGAGTTTGTTGAATATCTTTCTAAGCCCCTTAATCTGGTCCAATGTGTACAAGCCCTTCACCAATTTCCACTCCCTTCTAGGGGCTTTGAGCAACCTTCCTATCCCTCTCAGGGAAGGTCATCTCCTCTACTTCCTACCCCATGGGATCCCATGCCTGGAACCTCTTTATGCAAGGCTACCATCTGCTATCCTACTGCAACTGCACATGCCCACATGCTCCTTTTCATCACTCCCAACCTCACTCTTCATCCTCTCTCGTTTTGGGTGTTCAATATTAAGCTTAACATTGAGAAGCAGACTCTGGGGTATGGTTATGCTGGAATACTTTGACTGTGCTGTGCCACTGTCCCTAAGCAATGCAGGGATGGCAGGGGTAAATGAAGTTGTGGCTCAAACAGATGCCACATGTCTTTACTTGTGTCCCTCATCTGGTTCTTGTAGTTTCCCTAGTATTTTTCCCAAATGAACAGAGTCACTTAAAATATTGCCCATGATCTGTGAGACCCACCAACTGAATATCCAAACAAAAATGCCATAAGTGTTTCAGATGCAGGTAGAAACAAACTTGCCCTTTTCCTACCATATATATATATGAATACAAAAGGTATGTGCTGGCTTCACTTTCACTAAAGACTGTGTGCAGACAATACATCTGTACATGTATTCAGCTATTTAGCTAAGTAAAAGCAGAACACAGACTATGGTGACTTTCCTGTGTCATCCTCTGTGTGCCTGCCCACAACAAAACGTGGGCATCATCTCTCTTTGTGTTGGTCCTTAGTGTATAGTTACTGACTAGTTCTGAAGACATATTTTTGGTGCTGCCTCTCACAGTGATTCACAAGTGTGACCATAAGAAGGAAGTTCAGGAACTGATAAAGTTATAAGCAAAACTCCAGCAGGCTCAGCACTACTAATGTCAAACTGCAGGCAGTCCTGTAGGCACAAGAACAACAACCACATTAAGATAACTTGCCGTTGTCACACCAACACTGAGCTGCTGTTTTCTGTTTTTACATGATGTGAACTTTGACTCTGGCAAATAATTAATACAATTTTTTGTAACAGTGGGAATTCATAATTTTTAAATCACAAAGGGATGAATTTACTTCTCTATTTACTTCTTTCATGTTGGAGAAACAGCAATACACACCAGTAGGAAATAAGTGTGTGGCAACTTTATTTCTTTCCTTTTCTTTGCGGAGAGGGGCAGATTCTACAAATTATTATGCAATTCCATTTTTGCTTCTTCTAGGTGAATTATTTCATGGCTGTAAATTTGCAGTCAGCTGTTTGCTGTATAAGAGACCCCAGGTCTTCCAAGTTGATGGGAGAATGATCACCCTAGTTGACACAGAACTACACAGCCATATATCTACAGACCTAAAATGCCAAGAAAAGTAGACAGATGATGTTTTAAGGGAAGATGAGATAAAAGTTGCATTAGATGATATTTGGTCAGAATCGTGTTTTCCAGTCTATAAGCATTTTATGAGTATATACGTACACAAGGATGTATATGCACATACAGAAATTAATGTTTGAAGACTTGTACATAATGTGTGTACACATAATGTAAGAGTTCTGAGGCATTGGAATGTACTGTCCAGGGAAGTAGCTAAGTCACCATTTCTGGAGGTTTTCGTAAGATGTGTAGATATGGTGCTTGGGGACCTGGTTTAGTGGTAGACTTGGTAGATTAATGATTGGACTCAATGACCCTAGAGGTTTTTTCCAACCTAAATGATTCTATGATTTCATATATTATATAGGTGTGTGTAAACATCAAAAATCTTAGCTATGGGAGAGTTATTATTTTTATTTGTTTATGGAAGACATTTGAATTCAGAAAGTGAGAAAGTAAATGATTGTTAGAAAATCTGGGAGCTACCAGTGAAGTGGTGAAGAGAGGTGGTAGAATGGGAAGATGGAATGTACAAAGAGAAGTACAGAAGAGCACAGTGAAAAGATTCAAGTGGTCAAAAGAAGGGCAGAGCATGTCACAACGGGCAAACACTTAATGTCATGGCAAAACACATTCAAATCTTTGGCCAAGAGCTGGACTGTAAGGTAGAAGCACCTGCACAGAGAGGGCTGATAAAGCTAAGGAGCCTTGTACCCTGTTGGACCAACAGCCAGAGGAGTACAAGATAGACAAGATGTCTCCAAGGGTGCCAAACATTTGGGTTTGGCTAAAAAATCAAGCTCTGATAGCTGACAATGAGTATCACACTTCTCAGGAAAATGTCCTTCTCTTGTCTTCTGCAAAAGGTTGTGGCCAAACCAAAGAATATGCTTCACATAATTAATATATGTGTCTTCATCACATCATCCTTGCTATCTTGTAGCTTGCCAATAGCATGACTATAAATTTTCCTATATAATAAAATTTTCCTATATTGTAATAGCAAAATTAGATCATCATAGCAGTCATTTTTGAAGCAGATGAGGCTAGCAACAATCAGCACAGGAATAAATTAAAAATTATTTTGTAACCTTAATGTCAGATCCACACAGAAAGCAAATTCATTGCTTCAAGCATATCTTCCCAAATTTGGCCTACAACCTAAATGTACACAATGCTTAAATGACAGGCAATGTTTAGAATTAGGAGCAAGAAATACAGACAGCCCTGGTACAACTCTGTTGATCTTTCAGGAACATAATCAAGAGAAGAATGTAGGCTAGTTTGTATTCATGTTTCTAGAAATTAAATAGCTGTTCTCTTAAATAAATGTGATGCTATTTAATATAATTTATCTAGAGAATAGACATATAATATTACTCCCAAATAAAAACAGAGCAACTAAAAATAAAATCAGAAAACACATTTGAGTCAGACATACTGCACTTTAAAATAACAACTAAATGTCAGCTTATATTCCTGCACAGGAACATCATTGACCTGCAAAAGACCACAAAAATATTTTGTCTTTAATATAGTGGGGCAATATTAACTCTATGTAGTGAAGACGGGAAAAAAAAAAAAAAAAAAAAAAAAAGGAATTTTAATTAACAGCTGTAAATTGCTTATTAACCTCAAAATAAATTAATTTCTTTATCTGTCCCCAGACCACATCACTGAGATGGCAATAGTAATTAAAAAATAGATAAACTGTTAAAAAAAAGTCCATAATTTAAGCAGCCTGAGTTCTTAAGTACGCAACAATAAAGTTATTAACAAACACCACACTGATAAGATTCTGCTTTAAAGATGAGACCTCATATGCCAACTTTCAACAGAGAGTGATTTCTTAAAGTCAAGTCATAAACCCTAAAACTGGGATTTCATGGAGACACTATAATTTATAATACTTCTGCAGTTTTCAATTATTCAGATGCTCATGGCCCAACAAATTGAATAATGAATGGAGTAATGAATTGAACCCTGACAAGATGATAACAGAAAATATTATGAGTAGTCAATACACGGCGGAACCCACTTACAGAAAGATCCCTCAAAGAAATAACTTGTTTGAAGGACACATTTTCTCTCCTGAAATCCAAAACACTTGCAGGAAAATGTGTGTAGGAGTTGCCATTAACAAATAACTGCTAAAGGCATAACCTGCAGAACAGTATATTTCTAGTGACCAAACCGTGAATCATAATCATAAATAGGCCAGTAATATTTTCTGTGGATGTAGGTTATGCATTCCATTATTGCCTTTTTTTTTTTTTTTTCCCTCTCTCTAACGCCACAGAGAGAGAAAAAGAATGGCCATATAAATTCTTAAACACTTTAGCTTCAGGCTTAGCCTTGGAGGTGTGATGATATTCCACAGATGCTAAAGCACACAGGTCTTAACAGTATTTAATACATTTGCACCAACACTGCAAGCTAGAAACATAAATAATAAAAATTATAAATATACTGTTCAAAAATGGTGATAGGTAATGCATGTTTGTATCTCTCAGATAGTATTTAAAGGAGCAGGCGAGGCATGCAACAAAAACTGTGTTAAAAATAATAATAAAAAAATAAAAGCTATGGGTTAAAAAAAAAAAAAAGAAAAAACAAATAAACAAACAAACAAACAAAAACAGGTTAAAATAAAACACTATTCTGCATCAGGAAGAAGAGAGATAGCTAATCATACATATTGCAATTTTGATGAGACTAACCACTGCTTCAAACTAAAGGTAAACAGCCCTGTCTTCCAGAAACTGGCCCAGAACTTTACCTTCTGCCAAAATCAAAACAAGCCTTTTATGGAAGTTTGGAAAATTACTGGACCAAATATAAGAGCAAACAAAAAATCCTTACCCGCTACTGGAGCAGATCCAAACCCAAAGCCAGTTATTTGTGGCATGTTGTGTTTGAACCCAGGGCTGGCTGATCTTCAGTGCTAGGTCATTGCTTTTACTGGGTTCATGCTGAAGACCCAGATAACAGTTCAGAAACACTTGTGATTGTACTTTTACACTTTCTGTTTCTATTTAGCACAGAAAACTGTCTGTTGTCAGAAGCCCCCTGAGCTTACTTGGCTTCCCACAAGATGGGACAAAATCAAAAAGTTAGGACATTTTAGTAAATACTCAAATTCTTAACCATTCTTGAGCACAGTGAACTTCTCACCCCCTCCTTCTGCTGAATAACTCTACCCATGGGACTATTGGGAAGGAAGTGTGTTTATTTCAGTGAAATATTGGAAAAAAACCCTGCCCATTTCCAGCCATATGAAGAATGCCCAGGTTTCAGCAGCATCTCTGGATGCTCTGTGCCAGATTCAGATGGCTTCAGCATAGGAACAGATGGGGTATGGTCTCTTCTGTGGAGACCCAGCATCTTCTATTCACGGAAATGGTCAGGATTAACATACTATGTTCCCATACGGACATGTACAATGCCCACTGATAGCTCTTGGGTAATGTCTTAGCTATATCACCCAGGAACGTATATCTGCACTTTGGAAAAATTGGCACAACTCTTACCACTTGCAGTTCCCAGCTCACCACCCTTTCAGAAGCTCCCATGCTCTCATGTTTCTGTTTGTATGAACTCTGTCTAGACCTTCTCCATTAAAATCCATGACATGGGTTAGAGTGTACTGAGTATCTGGACCACACATACGTCATCCTTTATAAACTTAAAGAGATTCAATGGTCAATGAGCAAAAGACCTGTTCTTATGCTACAGATGTATTCAGGTCTCTGCTATAATACTGTAAATACAGAGTAAATACTTAATGGCATCGATGTAAGAAATAAAAATATCCAAATATCCAAGCTGTGTGTGTGATTTTTCTTTATGTACTTCCTCTCATAAGAGGAAATACAGGAATACCTGGAAACTTGGATAGCATAGCTGCCACTAGCATCGAAAAGACAATTCTTTCTTAACAGTGAAATGGCTTTGAAAATTAGATGTTCTGACAGAATCTCTATAATTACACTTATGTTTTTATTTCAGCACTTTTGGTACCCTGGTGGTAGTAAGTGACATCCAATCATATCCTAAACATTTAATTGCACTCTTTGCAATTTTTCTTCATATGTTTTTAATTGTTATGTATTTATTTTTTAAACAGATCTGTCACTGTTCTGTTTCCATGAGCATTTTTTTCTAGTATTTAACACATCAGTTGTGGCATATTGCATTGCTTATTAAGACTAATATCTTATTTTTAAAATCATGGTCTAGAAGTGAAAACTCATTGACTTATGTTTACAGTTAATATTTTATAGCTTAAAGCACACTTTCCTAGCCAGAATAATGCTTTGCTGCCCAATGTTTCCATTTTATCTCATTCTGAGTAGCTCCAGTGAAGCCAGTGGGATGGTTTACTTCATATGGCAAGACTCAGTATAGCACAGGAATATGATTCTTCACAAAAGAGAGAAACTTGAAAAATTTTAAATTAATTATTGCTATCATTATAAGCTCACCTCCTACCAAGGGCAGTAGGAACTGTTCCAAAGAAAGATTAGTAAAGAAAGATTTTCATAAAAGCTGAAACTGGGCTCACCTTCATCTTAGTGGATACTGGATAGCACTTAACACAGACCCAAAAGCATCAGAGAGAAGCCTGTGGGATGTTTTTGTGTTTATCAGACGTCACTGAACACAGGCTAGAACTAAAAAGTTCACAAAGTAGGGAATTTAACAGGAGAATTAAAACCATTTTAAGGAACATAGCATACATCAGTCAGCTACTGTTAGAGAAAAATCACCTAAAATATGTATATACATATTTCTGAAAAACTGATGCTGCTCAAACTCTTTTTTTTTTTTTTTCTTTTTTTTTTTTTCCTACTTCCTTCAGCTAGGGCCTGCGTTTGATACTCTCCTTCAGGATTTTTTGACTGCTTCTCTCCCACAGGTCTCTTAGCAGGAAAAAACACCACTGTATCTTTGTCACTACTCGGTATTTCTCATCCTTTGTCTTGAATCTTTCTAAGAAATTAATTTCCTTTATTTAAAATCAGGCAGCTTGCATGTGGATGATGAAGAGACCTGGGCAAGGCACTATCTTTGCTTGTTAGATCTGTGGAGTGAGTCTCTGTTAAACAGTTAGGGCTACAAAAGACTCAACATTTTAATAGATGATCATTTATATCTATGCCTTAGTTTACATGCTAGCAATGACAGGAAGAGCACTAAAATAGGGTTAATATTTAAATTCTGTTAAGATTAGTGCTTTAATGTTCTCCCAACATGTTGGGCTCTCCAGATGAAAGAAATGCCAATATAATGTTGCTATTTTATGACAGCTTCAGATAGCTCTGTACATTAAATCATCGCACAAACTTATCTCACCTTTTACCAGCTTGCTGTTGGTGTGTCAGGATACATCTCCTGCAGCAGGATCAGAGCAGTTTGGTGGTCTTCATCTTTCTACACAGTGCAGAACAACACTTAAACAAGCAGTTCATGCTGATGTTAATACAGATTATCAGAGTAAATCCACTGCTCAATATAGGGAGAACTAATTTACATATTGGTCTTTCAAAAGCTCAAAATGGAGGCTTTCTTGAAACTTTTATCTTACCCAGCAGTTTCATCTTCTCTAAGATCTAATCATAGAATCATAGAATGTCTCTCTCTGGTTGGAAGGGATCTTAAAGATTATCTAGCTCCAATGCCAACCTAAGAATTACATGATGCCCATTTCACAGAATCACAGAATTTCTAGGTTGGAAGAGACCTCAAGATCATCGAGTCCAACCTCTGACCTAACGCTAGCAGTCCCCACTAAACCATATCCCTAAGCTCTACATCTAAACATCTTTTGAAGACTTCCAGGGATGGTGACTCTACCACTTCCCTGGGCAGCCTGTTCACAACCCTTTCAGTAAAGAAGTTCTTCCTAACATCTAACCTAAAACTCCCCTGACTCAACTTAAGCCCATTCCCCCTCGTCCTGTCACCAGGCACGTGGGAGAACAGGCCAACCCCCACCTCGCTACAGCCTCCCTTGAGGTACCTATAGAGGGCGATAAGGTCGCCCCTGAGCCTCCTCTTCTCCAGGCTGAACAAGCCCAGCTCCCTCAGCCGCTCCTCGTAGGACTTGTTCTCCAGGCCCCTCACCAGCTTTGTCGCCCTTCTCTGCACCCGCTCAAGCACCTCGATGTCCTTCTTGTAGTGAGGGGCCCAAAACTGAACACAGTACTCGAGGTGCGGCCTCACCAGAGCTGAGTACAGGGGGACGATCACCTCCCTAGCCCTGCTGGTCTCACTGTTCCTGATACAAGCCAGGATGCCGTTGGCCTTCTTGGCCACCTGAGCACACTGCTGGCTCATATTCAGCCGACTATCCACCATCACTCCCAGGTCCTTCTCTGCCTGGCAGCTCTCCAACCATTCCTCTCCCAGCCTGTAGCTCTGCTTGGGGTTATTGCGCCCCAGGTGCAGGACCCGGCACTTGGCCTTGTTGAACTTCATGCAGTTGACCTCAGCCCATTGGTCCAGCCTATCCAGATCCTCCCGCAGAGCTTTCCTACCCTCAAGCAGATCGACACATGCACCTAACTTGGTGTCATCTGCAAACTTACTGAGGGTGCACTCGATGCCCTCGTCCAGATCATCGATAAAGGTATTAAAGAGGACCAGCCCCAGCACCAAGCCCTGGGGGACGCCACTAGTGACTGGCCTCCAACTGGACTTGGCCCCATTCACCACGACTCTTTGGGCCCGGCTATCCAGCCAGTTTCTAACCCAACGAAGCGTGCGCCAGTCCAAGCCAAGAGCAGCCAGTTTCTTGAGGAGAATGCTGTGGGAGACGGTGTCAAAAGCCTTGCTGAAGTCAAGGTAGACCACATCCACAGCCTTTCCCTCGTCCACCCAGCGCGTCACTTTGTCATAGAAGGAGATCAGGTTTGTCAAGCAGGATCTGCCTTTCATAAACCCATGCTGACTGGGCCTGATCGCCTGCTTGCCCTGCAAGTGCTGCATGATGACTGTCAAGAGGATCTTCTCCATGAGCTTCCCTGGCACTGAGGTCAAACTGACAGGCCTGTAGTTTCCCGGGTCTGCCCTCCGGCCCTTCTTGTAGATGGGCATCACATTTGCTAGCCGCCAGTCAACTGGGACCTCCCCCGATCGCCAGGACTGCTGATAAATGACGGACAGTGGCTTGGCCAGCTCCTCTGCCAGTTCTCTCAGTACCCTTGGGTGGATCCCATCCGGCCCCATCGACTTGTGCACATCCAAGTGCCATAGCAGGTCACCAACCAGTTCTTCGTGGATGGTGAGGGCCACATCCTGCTCCCCATCCCCTTCCACCAGCTCAGGGTACTGGGTATCCAGAGAACAACCGGTATTGCCGCTAAAGACTGAGGCAAAGAAGGCATTGAGCACCTCCTCCTTTTCCTCATCTCTTGTAACTAAGTTTCCCCCCGCATCCAGTAAAGGATGGAGATTCTCCTTAGTCCTCCTTTTTGTGTTGATGTATTTATAGAAACGTTTTTTGTTATCTTTAACGGCAGTAGCCAGATTGAGCTCCAGATGAGCTTTGGCCTTCCTAATTTTGTCCCTGCACAGCCTCGTTACAACCTTATAGTCCTCCCTAGTGGCCTGTCCACTTTTCCAAAGATTATAAACCCTCTTTTTTCTCCTAAGATCAAGCCACAATTCTCTGTTGAGCCAAGCTGGTCTTCTTCCCCGCCAGCTCATCTTTGGGCACGTGGGGACAGACCGTTCCTGCGCCATTAAGATCTCCCTCTTGAAGAGCGCCCAGCCTTCCTGGACCCCTCTGCCCTTCAGAACCGCCTCCCAAGGGACTCCACCAACTAGTGTCCTGAGCAGCTCAAAGTCAGCCCTCCGAAAGTCCAATACAGCGGTTTTACTGGTCCCCTTCCTGGCCTCACCAAGAATAGTGAACTCCACCATTTCATGGTCACTCTGCCCAAGACAGCTCCCAACAATCACATCCTCCACCAGTCCTTCTCTGTTTGTGAAGAGAAGGTCTAGCGGGGCACCACCCCTGGTAGGTTCACTAACCAGCTGCATCAGGAAGCTATCTTCCACACTCTCCAGAAACCTCCTAGACTGCTTTCTCAGGGCTGTGTTGTGCTTCCAGGATATGTCAGGGAAGTTGAAGTCCCCCACGAGTACAAGAGCTGACGATTTCGCAACTTCTGTCAGCTGCCTGTAGAACTCCTCATCAGTCTCCTCATCCTGGTTCGGCGGTCTATAGCAGACCCCAACCAGGACACTAGCCTTGTTGTCCCTGCCGATCCTAACCCAAAGGGACTTGACCTTGTCATTCCCAGCCTCGAGTTCTACAACATCATAAGACTCTCTAATATAGAGAGCCACACCACCACCTCTTCTGTGCTGCCTGTCCCTTCTGAAGAGCTTATAGCCAGGCATTGCAGCACTCCAGTCATGAGAGTGGTCCCTCCGTGATGGCAACCAAGTCGTAGCCTGCCTGCTGCATGATGGCTTCCAGCTCCTCCTGTTTGTTACTGCGTGCATTGGTGTAGATGCACTTCAGCTGGGCCATTACCTTATCCCCCGGCCTTGCCATTGCTCCCCCTGGCACAGCCCCAGCAATCCTTGCTTCAGCCCCATCCCCCTTCCTACCTAGTTTAAAGCCCTCTCAATGAGCCCTGCCAGCTCAAATCAGACTGGGTCACAGCCTCTGCCAAATCCCAGCTATATGTATTATGACATGCTTCCACTCAAAATCATTGCCCAAGTGCCTATTTGAGCTATTTGAGGTAGCCACAGAACATTGCTCATCCCCATGATGTTGTTGTACCGTGGACATGGGCACAACCAGACAGGCATTTCCCCACAGGGCTAGGGAAAAAACTACTTTGCTCTATTTATGAGGAAATGCTACAAAGGGATCTTTGGGGAATCAAAAAGCCAGCTGAAGTGTCAAATGTTATTTCACACCCCTTTCAACATGCTTTTATATTTCTGTGAGGTGGGGTAATAACAGAGCCAGTGGTGAGAGATGAGGAGTCATGCTGCAGGTACCAAAGAAAGAAGCATCCTTGCTTGGAGCCAAACACTGAGATAATACCTGTCCAGGGATGTGCTAGAGGCATCTGTCTTTTGTGGAGGTCACCCTTGCTTTGGACACTGTTTAGTCATCACTGTCAAAAACAACTTTTACTCTATGGGCTTCCAGAAATAATCCAAAGGGAGTGAGTCATGTTATTATTCTGTAAAACACACATTCACATATAGATAGTCACACGCAAAAG
Organism: Netta rufina; assembly: GCF_964035555.1. Classification (NCBI taxonomy): domain Eukaryota; kingdom Metazoa; phylum Chordata; class Aves; order Anseriformes; family Anatidae; genus Netta; species Netta rufina. Next base: position 22,530,103 of record NC_140125.1, read on the forward strand.
AAACAATAAAACTAATAACAGCAACAAATCTTTGGCTCAGAAAACATTGAAACAAGGGATGACAGTTTAAACATTTCAAAGAGAAAAGATTCACCCTTTCTCATACCTATCCACTCTCAGTCCAACTTTGTTCATTATCCTGTGCCTCTATCTTCAGATATCCATCACCATTTACTGAGTGATAGTTCTGGTAGCCTTCAAAACCATAGCATCTGTACGGCAAAGTAAATTCACCTAAAATGTATTGGGATTATTATTTTGTTGTTGTGGTTAGCTTTTGTTTTTTAAGGATAGACACTAAAAGACATTTTCTGTAAGTACTAAGAGTGCTTCTAAACAGATATTTTTACTTACATACAGTCCTAATATGATTCAGCATAAAAATGGGAGGCCAGGATTGTGATTTTCTTGACCAGACCAGATTTTGTGGTCTTCATAATCCAGTAGCAATGAGATGTGACACTGATTCACAAGTAATGTTGCCTTCTGGAAGTCCTTAAGCTTCACTAAAGCTTAAATGGCAAGTAAACCTACTGCCGCTATTTTGCACAATTATTTTACCTCACAAACATTTACAAACATGCTGTTCATAATTTATCACAAAGTTGAAACATTTCTGTAGGAACCTCTTGTTTATACTACTGACACACCACTGATAAAAACAGTTACTTACACAGCAGAGTTCAAGACCAAAATACATACAAAAATGTAAATGTCATTTAAAATTTCAGGAATGGTTATAAATATTTTAATATCGCCTTTCTAATTGTTATAGAAAAATGAAATATTAAATCATTTTATATTGAACCATTCTTCCCTGGGAAATCATTTAGGATTTCATGAAGAGATGCAACTGAAGTTTGCAACTCTGAGTTGCAAAAAAAAAAACCCTGAAGTTTGAAGATGCAACTCTCACTAAGTTCAAACATAGAATCATAAGTCTCACAGCCATCTTCCCAGTGGAATATGTATAGCCATGCTCATTTTACAGATGGGCATGCAGATGGGGGCTTTCCGGGTCTAGACCTTGAGGGAGCCAAAGCTGTTCATCACTTTCAAGGATGCAGAATCACAGCTACAATTGACTGGTGTTACAGCAGAGCCTGGGCCAGTCTGCAGGAGTTCCTGCCACCTTCTCTAGTTACTATTCCCTTAAACCAAACTTGCATAACAATGAGCAAAAAACCTGTTTCCTACTGAACATTGCACACAAATCGAGCCATCTGCAAATAACTATGTAATAAAATTTTAAGATACCATCTAGACCTTATCTAAAATGAATATGCTTCTTTTTTCCTCCTTTCTGTCTCTCAAGCAGAATATGAAGACAAAATAAATACCCTTTCTGAAGTCTTAGAAGTCAGTCTGCTGTAGTTGAAAGCACCTCATCTGGCACATCAACATCCTACATTGTGCTCTTCACCTATCATGTCACCCAACAGTGACAGACAAAACCTTGTCTTCTCACAGAGATCAAGTCCAGTGCTGAAGACTCCAGTCCGTATTGAGAAGACCAGGGATTTTAGTGGGACTTTGTCTAAACAATCAACATCCTCCCTTACAGCTCTCCCAGGAGGTCAGGAGAAGCCTATACAGCACAACACCCACATATACCTGTAAATTTGAGATATCTTTAACATGCATACACAAATTCCTGAGATTTTTTAATAGTAAAATAAACAAGAAAAGTGGGGAAAAAAGCAGAAAAGCTCTCTCAGATCATTAGTGTAAACCTGGTTCTTGGCACATTATGGAAAATTAGTAGCTTTTAAGAAAGGGCTTTTAATTGCTTAATCTAAGTAATGTGGACAATGGCATACGTGTCTTATTTTAGGGTCTATCTAGCCCACTCAGAAAATGTAATGGACCTAATTTTCATTTAGTATAGGTCTGTGCAGTTCCTAAAACATCTAAATGGCTATTAATTTAATCAGGTAATTTAACTATAGCTCTAGAAAAGGCCACCAGCTAGTTGTCACGCAATGATTATGAGGATGACATTTCTATCCCATGATGCCAGAGGCAGACTTTGATACATCATTTTCTTTTTGAAGGTTAAACTCAGATAACCTGCCTTTGGCATTTAATTAGCTACATATTAAACACTCTTTTAATAATAAAATGATTAAAAATTTTATTGCTTCTCAAATGAGGCCCTTTTAGATAGATTTAATGACTTGGTTAGAGCACTGTAGTTTGTGAACCAAACCTTAGTTAGACCAGTATATAGTATAATGATATGCTTTACAGCTTGCAAAATCTGTATTTTATTCAAATGACTGCCATAATCATTTTGGGTAAAACTTATAATGCATTCTTCTGTATTTTTAAGTCTAACTGTTAAATGTCATTGAAAAGTAACTTAGAACCAACTGATTTCAGGATTTAAAGAAATGATCAAATTCAGGTATAGCTACATCAAATTGCAGTAGGATTAATGTACTGAATGTTATACAGGAATTGTTTATCCTTTAAAAAAATCATTTTTCACAGTTCAATATCTGTGAAAAAAACCTCTCATGTTCACCTAGCAATGATAATAAAGTGTGAAGAGGCTGACAGTCTCCACTCTTTATTTGGTATTAAAATGTTAGCAATTTAATGAAAACTGACACACACAAAAAAAGATAATATTTTTCCCATTCCTGCATGGTAATAACAGTGTCATGACTGCAAAATAGCTGTAAAGATAATAATTCCATGGGCTATGCCCACAGAGCAAGTAGTACTATAAGGCAAAGCAAGAACATGGCATTTAAAAATATACATATTTTATGTCTGTAGGCATTTGATTTTTCTGTATGCTTAAACCAAACAAGTACCTTCATATTATCTGAAGATTAATGTAATTACTAAAAGCTCAACTTTTTGCAGCCATGAGTTTGACAGACCAAAATCCCATCACCTTCATAGCCAGAATTAGGTCATCTTATAAGCAGTTACTGGCAGAGAAGCATAATGTAGGAATCAACGTACCTTCTGGTTCCCTTCAAAATGGTCTCTTAGGGAAGAAGTACATTGTTAGGACAGCCGGATAAAAAGGGAAGATCAACTCCTAGTCTGTCAACCTAGCACCTTCTGTGAGCACCTTCCAAATGAAAGGACAAAATACAAGCAAACAAAGAACTGAAGTCTAATACCTTTTAAACTATACTATTTTTTTTTCGGAAGTCTTTGAAGGATTCCTAATTGACATAAGCCCCGCTAGAAAAAAAAGTTTTTCTTCAACACCTGTGCAAGTTCAGTCATGACAAATTAAGAAGACAGAGCTTTCTACAGCATTCCTTTTACAGGCAGGTAGGACAGATTATTTTCTTTGCCAAGATCTGTTTGATAAAAGGAAAGGGGAGACCATCAGGACTGTGGTTATGCCCTTTTAATTTTGAAGCTCCCTTAGTCCCTGTCCAGACATAAATTAAGACAATCTAGAAGTTACTCTGCTTATAGTCTCAACTGAGCATGCCACAGGGAGTAGAGATCTACTTCTCTGTTCTCTTCTCATGTCTCCTGTGCCAGAGTAGGCACACAGCAGTAAAATGTATACCAGTGTCCTTCTCACCTTTGACATCCAGACAATTTTACACGTCATGTTTGATAAGAGCAACCACATACTTAAAGAGTCATGGCAAGTGCTTGTGTCAGGACTGTGAGTGTGCCAACAGGCTGCAATTGCCCTGAGGAGGCTCTCAAGCAGAGGGCATCTGCCTTTGCGGCTTGCTGGTATGTTGGTCTAGTTTGTCCTAGGACCTGCTTTGTAACTACTGGCTTGTATGGACTGTTGACACTGGCTGCTGTTGCTTCTTATACAGAGCCCTGCTCGGGCTTCCCTCATTATTACCCTTGCCTCCTGGTTCATCTCCACCTGAGAAGCAGCCTGCTCCTGCTGCTCCCTGACAGGTGAACATATTTATCTAGTTATTTATTAACTCTGGGTAAATTTGCACAACATAATGTATGGAAATAACTAAGCTAGACTGGAACAAAATGAGTTAGGCAGTGAACCCGGCATGGTTGTATTGGAATGATGGTTTGGGGGGCTAATGTGTCGCTGCAAGAAGTCTGGGTGGTCTGGTTCCTGCTAACTGTTGAGAGTTACTTTATGTGGCTTGCTGCACTATTATGCTGGCATATGGACATTCCTAACCTGTTCTTTCTCAACTTTTTTAGGCCACACCTCATTTCAATTAATTAAGATTCCTTCATGCCTCATTATACCAAATAGCTAAATAGGAAAGTGGTGCTTTGCATCTCATTTGATGCTTGCAGCGCCTAACCTTTGAGAGGAGATAAAACTTTGGAAATGTTGCCCTGACAGTCCAAAGGTAACACATAACATATTTACATTGTGTAGTCTACATGAAAACCTTGCCAGAGACAAGTGCCACAGGAAGCTTTGTAGAAGAAACTTTAGAAGATACAGCGAGAGAAAAAGACAAGGTTATCTGGTTTGGGGCAGTTTTCTTATCAAGGCAAATTGAGAACATGTGAGATGGAACTATTGCAGTATGCCCCTGTTTTACAAAAATTCTGTTAACTCATGTGGAAACCAAAACATGTACCACAAACTGAAGGTTTTGGAGGCTACTTTTTCACAGGCAGTGGACAGGTTGCATGAAGAGATGAATTATACCAGGGGCAATGACACTCAAATTATTGCCTTCACAATGCCTTTTTATGAGGGTGCAGGAAAAATAATATTTCAAAATTTGTTTTTAATCGTGTACAGATTTCAACATAAACTCAGAGAGAAAGACAGTTGGAGAAAAGACAGGTCAGGGATTTTCCTAAGCTGTGAACAAGCATGTCAGAACAAAAAATATCAGTTTTTTTAGACTTTTTTTCAGTAGCAATCATTTTAGGTATCTCTTCCAACCTTGACAGCCTTTCCATGTTGGCTTTTGTTATCATCTGTTCTTTCTTGAAAATGAATTTTCCCTTTTAAACCATCTAATTTTGCAAGCTACTCCTCTGCTTTAAAGTTAACAATAAAACAAGCAGCAAATCTGTCTTGAAATGCAAATGCTCTCTTCCAATCATGCATGTGCCTGCTCTGGGAGCATGCCCACACTCTGCAAAAATTCCCAGACATACCAGCTTTCATATTCTCATTTTTCTTTGTGAATAATGACTATCCCTTTTCTTATGTTACACTCCTGCGCCCAGCTATTCAGTTTCTGCTTTTTCACTGGGGAAAACGCTGTGATCTTAATATCTCAGGATGATATTGCAGTATATTATTTTATTATGTATCTATGGTGCAGGTGAACTACCGAACGAAGAGGGTTCAGGCAACACCTTCTCTCCTTTTACTCCTGTTTTAGAGTAACAGAGAGTTTGTCACTAATTTCACTCATTGAATTCTATGAAAGAGATTCCTAATGTGATGGATTCCATGGCCAAGGACAAAACCAAATACAAACTGTTAGCCCTTTTTTCATTTTACAATGCCCATGCACACACAGGTCTGAATACACCTGTGTTGTGAATACAGGTCTGAAGAGGTACTCCAGCAATGCCACCAAGCAGATAAAATCCTGACTACTGGAAAGACAAACTGAAAATTCCTACTGCTTTCAGTGATACTCATGTTTCCCCTAATTCTGTCAAAGATACCAGTTATAGTTAAGTCCAGATGGACTAAAGATACTGTATTAAGGGTGTTGTGTCAATGGCTGAGCCAAAGTAGTTACCTGTTGCAATGAAGCAGAGCATTCAATTGAAACAATGAAACGGCATTCCATTCATTTTCTCCCAGGCATCTACACTCACTGATACCTCACTGACTCAGTACATCACACCGATAAAGAACTAATTTGGCAAGAAGAAAGCTTTCTGGTTACATAGTGAGCTGCACTTGCTCACCAAGGGATCAGACAAGCACCAGAGCTTGTCTGATCTTTATATAAAAAGCTCTGTATATAATTTTATGAGAACAAGGAAAGTAACTACTGGAAAAAGAAAGGATACTGATAATACTGTGCTACCAATGATGATAATTATAACTTTAAAATAAAAAATGGAAGATGAGATGTTCACATAGAAAAGTTTGATGAAAATTTTGTTGGAGCAAATGGAATATTTCCTTTGACTTCAGTGGACTTTCAGTAAGGAGTCAAGTGATTGAATACAGGTAGTTTTGTGCTCATGTGACTGGAAACAGAAAATAGCATGACTAGACTAGAATTTTAGGAATCGAACTTTAGGCTTTCAACTGGGACTGTGTATATGATTTATTTATTTATTTATTTATTTATTTATTTATTTTTAATTAGTCTGTTCAAAATATTCCAAGAAGATGAAGAAGATTTTTGTATCACAAACATGCACATGATTTGATTAAGAAATGTATAAGATACATTTATTAGCAGTATTTACATTAACAGTAAATACTGCTTTGTTAAAGGTTTAAAGTCATTCTATTAGTTCAGCATTATCTTTTGTGACCTGAAAGGTACGGAGAGAAGTCAATAAAAGACTAATGTCGAAACAGACATGCAGTTCTATTCTTCAGTATTCTTTAACTCTGAAACTAATAATGAGTTTTAGTGGCCCAAGATTCCTGGGCTGTTCTATGTTTCATGGGTCCAGAGAGCTGGCTGTCATCACTGTGGGACCTCTATCAATGGTCTTAGGAATCTGGAGAGGTACCAGTTGACTGGAAGCTGGCAAATGTTGTAACAATTTTCAAGACGGGCAAGAAAGAAGACCTGGCAACTACAGGCCTGTCAGTCTCACATCAGTGCCTGGTAAAATTATGGAGAATATTATCCTTGAAGTTACTGAAGCATAGCTGGGGGAACATGTAGTCATTGCTCCCAGCCAAAATGGCTTCATGAGGGGTATGTCCTGTTTAACAAATTAGATTTCCTTTTATGCTAAGCTCACCCATCTAGTCGATCAAGGGAAACCTGCTGAAGTGACTTTTTTTTTTTTTTTTGGATTTCAGTAAAGATTTTGACACATTTTCACATAGGATCCTACTGGACAAAATGTCCAACATACAGCTAGACAAAAACATCATACGTTCCAAGTGCAGAAGAGGAACACTGGTTTGGGGTCCTACATACTTAGAGCATGAAATATTTTTGGTGGAATTAAAATAAAAGCAAGAATGTATCATACTATTCATCTTTTTCCTATCATGAATATGGACTGAATGTCGTAGTAGTATATATACAACAACTATTTTCCCAAAGCAACCTGAATAAAAGAGCATCCAATTTATATGAACCAGAACAGAACTTCAGGCTTTGGTCGCCATAGGAACTTCTATGAGTGGGAAAAGGAATCAAGACCTGACAACTTGGAACTACTCCATACAACCCTAAAACTCCTTTTTCTCTACAGATTGGCTGAAGAATTCCTACTGAAAACATTCAAGTAGTTGTATATTTCTTAGCCATGATCTACAAGGATCCCCATTTAACTTTATATCACTTTTCTTACTATTATATGTATATATTAATTCAGAATTACATATATAATTTGCTTATGAACACGAAGAAGTGTTTCTGAACACATGATCTCAGTCAAGGAGAGTTCTCTCCTTCACCGTATATCTTAGTCTGAGCCAGAAAGGTATAATACTTTTGTTTTATTCCTGATTTAGCATTCAGAAATGACAGAAATGCAGCTCTGTAAGAGCCCTCTGTCATTAATTATATTTTCACGGAAGTTTACAAAATCACAGACTGGGTGAGGTTGGCAGGGACCTCTGGAGTTCATCTGGTCTAACCCTTGCTCTACTCAAGCAGGGACACCTAGCGCAGGTTACCCAGGACCATGTCCAGGCAGCTTTTGATCTCTAGAAACAGAGACTCCACAGTCCCTCTGGGCAACTTGTGTGTATGTTCAACCTCATTAAAGAAATGCTCTCTTGTAAGGCACCAATGGCTTAGGAAGTAATTACTTTTTTGCTGGTAACCCCATCCACCAGTCTTAATCTCTCTTTTCCTTCAATACAGAAACTCTAAAAAGGAAACCTTTCCATATAGGTTACTTATTCTCAGTTGTAGTCTATTGAGCTAAGCGGCTATGTTCAGACATGTATACAAGAAGTAACACTGTGTTTTCATCATTGAAAATGCTTTGCCTTTAGCAATCTCTGTTGCAGAAGAAAAGTTTGATATGTCCAGTGAAAGTGAATACTTGCTTCGCTGAGGAATAAATTACAGTCCAAAGCAGAAAATGCTTCCCCTCTCCAAATGTTTCTCCATTAATTTTTAATTTTTGTTATTTTTTCACTAACTTCCCACAGACGTGTAACTTTTCATGTGTAGGATTACAGCAATGATTTTTAGTTTTACAGGACTGAGGAAAATGCAATTTGGTCTAACAATTGCTACTTGCAAAGCACAAGAACTTCTTTCCTCAGGAGAAACATAAAATATTATTCCATGAACAAACACACACACAAAGAAAAACTGTTGTTTCTATGCATACTTGCTGTGTTCCTCTCTCCCCTCAAGGACAGAATCTTGGGGGTTTCATGTAATTTGTATAAAAATGTAATGCTTTCCAGCTCTTTCATTTATGTTATGCAAAGTCAGTATTCTCCTTTCCAGAATTTAAAGCATACTCAGTGAAACTTGACAGGTAAGGGAGAGTAGGTGGAGGAAGGTCTTAGAGGTCTGAGAAAGCGAATATAATTTACAATGACTAAAACCATAAAATTTCATTAAATATGTAAAGCCAGCAGAGCTACCAGGAGAGAAAACTAGGTAGGGCTGGTCCCAAGCACTGAGGACATGCTCTGCAGAGACTCTCTGGTGACCTTCAGTGGGAACAGGTCTGTGCATAGTTGAGCCTTCCTACCCAATGGCAGAAGTCTTGAAGGACATTCTACAGTGAGGTAAACTGCTGGGACAATGCTTCCCCTCCCATTTTGCCAACAACAAGCAAATATATCTGTAAATGCCACACTTCACCCATCACGTCATAACTTTATTCAGGACTGAATGCTGGGGTGAACAAAAAACCATTATCCTCTTGTATGAGATTTAAAGACCATTCCTTTTCTGCATTGGGAAATATCCATGATCTTTTTCAGTTTCTCTTATGAATATGATAAACTAGTGTTTCAGTGTACACTTAGGGTGTAGGAAATGCAGCTGGTGGCTCCGAACCATTACCCACCATTATGGTCAAAGAAGCTCCTAACTGAGAAAATTTTACCCTTGTCTGTTATTCTAGTCAGAAATCTTTCTGAGTCCTCCCAGATCAATTCTAACAAAAACATTTTTAAAATACATTTAAGGAAGTGTGCTATTTCAATAAGCAGATTTTTCAAACAAACACCAGTTTTGAGCTTTTCCAAGCATAACATGCTCAGGCTGATGGGGCCCATTTCTATGATCTCAGTAGGAGCAGAATGGACTTAAAGACCCCAGGCACCCACAAAGACACGTAGACAAACAGACCCTATATTTCATGAATTATATCATATATGTATTGGTCAGGTAACACAGAACTGATTCCAAAAATTCTAAAACATCTGGTGTCCTTTAAAAGGAGCACTAAATGCATATGATTTACTAAGGTACTAATTGAAACCATCCCTGTACTTTGAATTCCTTACTTAAGAAATTAATTTCCCTTTGTGTGAAATAAAAGTTCTATCTTAACCATGGCATTCAGCCTCACAGCTTTGTTATGGATCTAAAAAAAAAAAACTGCTCAGTAGAAATGCACTTGGCTTTTTTTCAGTTCCCTCCCAAAAAACAAGATGTAGATAAAAGGCTGTCACAAGTCCTACTGCAAGTATGAAAAAAACTCAGGGGTTTTTCTTTTATATGCTTCAGATCTAATCAATTTTAAATGTGACAGTATTCCTAGAAATCCTTCTTTATCAGCATATAAAGGCCTGGTATTCAAGCATTTTTGAGTGATAATTCAATAGGATTAAATTACACTCATGTGACAGCTCAACCTCACTAATGAGGTACATTTCAGTAAACTGTTGACAGAACTGTCTGGAAGGCTTCTTTAATTTACCAACATGTAACAACATGGGAAAAGCATTAGTCAACTAGATGAAGATGAATAAGCATTGGGGTCTGGGGGCATTTTACATTAACACATGACAACCTAAAAGTGTTTATGTCACTTGCTCTATTTAGCCCAAGGCAGTCACTGAATAACTGGTACCTGTTAGTGTGATTGACTTACCAAAGCAACAGAAGGGATTATATTTAAGAATGTCTGTATGGAAAACATGCTAGAGAAATGTCATTCTTTTTTCTTAAAAGATAACAGTTGTTTTGTGGGAAGATGTCTTACAGATACAGCAAAGCTGAAAGATTTCTTATATCACTTCAAACAGACTGCCAGAATGCTACGTGGTGGTTTTTTGTTGTTGTTGTTGTTGTTGTTTTCTTTCATTTTAGGAGGGTTTTGTTTTATTTTGTTTTTAACTTTTTTAAAACCTCATTCCATACAGGTGTGAATTAGCAATAGCATATCAATCCTTTACTGAGCGGAAAGTGTTGTAGGCAGAGAGAAGGATGCAGAGACAGACTCCATAGCTTCCAGTAGCACTTACAAAACAACTCTTTATGCATATCTTTGTCTGTATATATAGTATCATTAACATTTTAAATAGAAGCTGAGGGATATTTAAGGAACTGATGGTATCATTAAACAGGGAAACTAAAATGCATAACAAACTGAAGACAAAGCAATGCCAGTAACTTTAAATGTGCAGCTTCCTGTAGGTGCAAATTAACACAGGCAATGTTAAAAGCATGATGAAAAGTCTCTTGCCTGATGCATTCAACTAATATATATCTGCTGCATTTTTAAAACTAGAGAACTTCAGTACTTGCAAATAGATTAAGACTTAAGTAAAAGACTGCACCATGACTTATGGGAAGTGGTCCACTGAAAGAAAACTGTGTCTTTCTTGTAATCAGGTTGCACACTTAATGGAGGGAAAGATATTTATTCTATTCTCAGTATCACCTGGTGCAATGGTGTGGTGGTTTTACCGTGCTAGGCAGCTAAACACCACAACTGCTCTCTCACTCCCCCTCCTTAGATGAGGAGGGGAAGAAGTAAAGTAAAGAACAACTCACGGGTTGAGATAAGGATAATTTAATTAAAGGGAAAAAATAATAATTATTATTAAGGAAAGATTATTATTAACTAAACAATTAAACTAAAGGCAACAAAATAAAAAATAAAAAAGGAAAGGGGAAAAGTGAGGGCAAAACAAAGCAAAACAAGTAAAGGCTAAGTGGAAGTGCAGAGGAAAGAAATTACTCTCTACTTCACACAAATGAGTGATGCTTGACCACATCCTTGAAGCAGGGCCTCAACGCATGTAGCCAGTGTTCGGGAGGAGGACCGATGTTTTCACACCAAGAGCCCACCCCTCCCCTCTTCTTCCTTTTTCCACCTTTTATTGCTGAGTGTGACATCATATGGTATGGAATATCCCTTTTGTTGGTTTAGGTCAGCTGCCCTGGTGATATTTCTTTTCTCACATTTTGCCCACCCTAGAGGAGGGCTAGAGAGAGTCCTGATGCTGTGCCAGCACTGCTCAGCAGCAGAAACAACACTGGTGTGATACCACTGCTGTTCTCGCTACAAGTGCAGAGCACAGCACTATAAGGGCTGCTGCAGGGAAAGTTAACATCCCAGCCAGACCCAGTACAAATGGTTACAGTTCTCCATGAGTTAGCTTCCCTGAGAGGGACTGTCTCCTCCAGAAGTATTAAAATATTACCAGATGAAGGGGAGAAAAAAAGACAATTGAAGCAGAACATGAGTTTTCCAATGCAGTGGAAATATGATGGTACATTAAATAAGACTGTGGATGAAGATTGAGGGGATGAAGGAGATTTTGTTGTTTTACCAAAGGAGAAAAACTGAAAGACTAAATTTACTTGGATGGAGATCAGACCTCAGAAAAACATAGCCATCTGATTACACTGAATTTGAACAATGGGAAGGGAAGAGAAACAAAATAAATGTAAATTTTTCTTGCCATGAATAAAGATGATGAGGTTAAGAGATACAATATATTCAGAGTCCTTTAAAAGATTAGTGTTTTCCAGCTTGGATTTCTGTTGCTTCACTTGGCTACGTCATTATCTATGAGCTACCATTACCCTAGAATTTTTCCATCTGTGTTGGTAGCACTACCACTTCTTTTGTTGGCTTGTAATTCAAACAGGCATCAATCTGACCAGCAAAATCCTGTTTTCTGTGATCACGGGTTTAAAATTCCTAGTTTTACTAGGAGTGAACAGCTCTTACCCATCTATTCAGCATTTCAGAATAAACTACATGACTGATGAAAATAAAAAGGTCTACAGGGGCAAAACACAAGGAGTCAAAGAACACATTTAATACAATCACCATGATATTGAGCTCACTGTTCTTTGTCCCCCTCTCACATCTTCTCCCTGCTCATACAGATGCTCCTGGTTGTATGCAACAGCAAATCTACAAAACAGCCCAGACAAAATATTAAGGACGGCCCGTGTGTAGAGTAATCTACAGTGTGGTCCCTTCATACCTTTTATAGAATGGCTCGGGTTGGAAGGGACCTCAATGATCATCTATTTCCAACCCTTCTGCCATAGGCAGAGATGCCAACCACTAGATCAGGTTGTCAGAGCCTCATCCAACCTGGCCTTGAACACCTCCCACAATCCACAACCTCTCTGGGCAACCTGTTCCAGTGCTTCACTAACCTCTGAGTGAAAAATTTCTTCCTAACCTCTAATCTAAATCTCCCCTCTTTTAGTTAAAAAATATTCCCCCTTGTTCTGTCATGAACAAGCAAAAAGTTTATCTCCATCTTTTTTATAAATCCCCTTTAAGTATTGAAAAGTTGCAATAAGGTCGCTCCAAAGCCTTCTCTTCTTTAGGCTGAACAACCCCAGCTCTCTCACTCAGCCTTTCTTCATAGCAGAGGTGCTCCAGCACTCTGATCATCTTTGTGGCCCTTACGAACAACTTCCTACAATAGTAAAGTAACTGAAGGTCTGGTGCTAACTGACATTTTCTTCAAACCCCTCCATCCCCCTTCATCAGCCCTCTTTTCTCACTTCTTTCTGCCACACTTCTCTGTACAGATTTAATGTTGTTATATTGTATGGGCTGTTCACTCCTTTATAGGAAGAAATGGAAAAGCAAAACCTTTGAGTGTGTTCACAAAACTGTTTTGAAAACGTATAGAGAAATGTCTCAAATGACAAATATATGGAAGGAAGAACAGGGGAGTGGAGAGGTGATTGTCATATAAAGAAGAGCTCATCTAAAATTGTTTCTGAAGACCTTTGCACCTTGTAATCCCAGTGATGGCTGATTGAAACCACTGATGCACTGATGCTAAAAAAATTGAGCAGAAAAATAGATGCATGGTGTTCTGATAATGTATCTTTCTTAACAGTTTGAATCTCTTGGGCTAAAAAGGGCTGGTGCATGACTGTCTCTCTTTTCTTTTCTTTTCTTTTCTTTTCTTTTCTTTTTTTTTTTTTTTTCTTAACTCAGATGCAAGTGTATATATTACACTTCAGACACCTCTTTGGTCACAAAAGCTAAATTTTTCTATTGAGTTTTACTGTTTACTGGAAGGAGGAATTATTATGTAGCTTTCATTACTGCCATGCCAGAGAAGCTCACAGTCCTGGTGCATTTATCCTCACAGAATTCTTTGAAGGAGGGATAACACTCTTATCTACATTTTGTATACAGCAGTACTTGAGCTCAGAACCTGTGACTTGCCTGATACCACACAAACACCTGCTCCAAAAGCAGACTTTGAACTCTGGTCACCCAATTTTGTCTACACAGAAAAATTAGCAATTGAAAGAGTTCCCTTTTCAGACAAACTAGCTTCTCAAAACACATGCTTCCCTTCTTAATTGTTTTTAGGTCTACCAGATGTCCATAGCTGCCAGATGACACCTGAATTATCCTCAGTCTGATATGATCAGGGATATTAATAAGTCTACTGATGGCTTTAACCAAGTTCCTTCCTATTCAGCTATTTTGTTATTAATAATTTCTAACTATGGTGTAATCAGTAAGACTGAAAAGGTCGGCATGCATCAGCTAGCCAGAAAAGGCTAAAAGAGCTGTAGCGTCCAAAATACCAACTGAAGTAATTTGTCTAGCCTGTGGAAAGCATGGGGGGTTGGTTAAGATTTTTAAAACAGTAAAATTTCCTATACAGTCACAAGCTTCTCAGTATGCCCGATCTATAATACTTTGAATTAAGAAGTATTTGAAAATTCAAGACAAATATCAAGGGCAGGACTGTATCCTTAGAAATAATTTCTGCTAGATGCCAGGGGAAACTGGCAGAAATACTGAAAGATTGTTCCTTCCCATGAATACTTGGCCAGTCATGGAAACCAAAACTCTGTAAGGAGAGGTTTTTTTTCTGGGACCAAAGTTCACAGGTTTTCTTCTTTTTCACTTCCACCAAAAAATTTTGGAACAAGTAGGATTTAAGGAACCAATCTGACCTTATCTCTAAAGGAAAGCAGCTTTTTTCACATTCATCCCATGCACTGCCAGAAAAGCATAAAAAGGAGGGAAAGTAAGACACTGACTGCACATTCATCCATTACAGGCAGTACAGCCAACTATCAGAAGTGGAAGTCAGCTCCATCCTCTCTTCTGTTTTGGTCCAGATCCTTTCTGGAGTCCCCATTCCTATCTTTGCTGACTGAGTGTAACCTCTCAGGCAGAAGTGGTGAGCTGAGCAGGAGCAAAGCACTTGTACGCAAGGCAGCTGCCTGCCAGGGTGGCTTCTGCCCACAGGCAGGGACTTGAGCACCCACGCGGCCATGACCATAGGGAACATCCATGTGAAGGCACCTCGCAGCTAGCACAAGCATCTGAACAAAAGCAACTGAGTGGTTTCCTGGAACACTTCTTGGGAAATGGCTCAAGTCTGAAAATGTCCTTATTTGTGCCTGTGCAGCACCTGACATGGGATCAACAAGCACCATCCCAGAATAAATTATGACTGTCCTAACAAGCATCTTCCTCCAAAGAACCCATGTTACTTGTTTGCAATATATGGCCTTCATTTGCCCCGAGAAAATAGTCAGATAGGCAGAGGAAAGATATGTGCTCCATCTTTCAGCTCAGAAAAGCATACCCTAAGCTGCTATTACTCTGCTCTTCAAGCTCAGTAAGCTGACAATTCCAGGTCTGCTGCCCTTATCTGCTAAAAGATCTACCAGCCAACAGATGACATACATGCCTTGTTATGACAAATTGCTTAATTACAAGTTTGGCAATGTGTAATACTTTGTATTTGCTATTATCAAAGCAGAAGAAAACGAAAAATACATCTATTACCCTGAGAAAAAAGTCTACTGTTACCATAAATTTCTGATAAAGAAATGAAGTAGGTTCAAGTTTAATCACACCAGCAGTAAATCAAATATCAAATTTAAAACAACGAATTACAAAGAGCCTCTTCACAGTCACTTAGCATTGATAAATTAGTAATGTAGTATTAAATTATTCATATCTTTTTTTTTTTTTCCTTAGGACTATAATGATATACTGTACACAGGACTGATAATTTACTTAGGCTGAGTCCATTCATTTAATTATGCTGCTAAACTTGGTAGGCCAATTGGTCATCATGAGAGTTTCCAGGCAAGCTAATCACAAATATATAGAACATGTCCCTTATTGTCCCCAGCGGCTAAGTGCTAAAATGCTATTTAGTGCTCAGAAGGTTAATGTCCTGCTTATGTAAATTGTCCAATTTAACATTCAGCAGCAGTATCATAAATTCTGGCTCCAGGATTTCATTAAACGTATGTTCAAACTAGTTGACCTTAAAGGTTAACAAGCACAAGTTAAACAGGACAATTATTTAACTCGCTTCTTATCAAGAGACTGAAGCGTTCTAGCCATTTAATAGTTATGCATACTTCACAATTAGAATTCTTAAAAGGTCTCTGATAAAGTGGCAGGTCGTGAATTTTCATAAGGATGTCAGATAATAACTATTTATCTGCACTTGTTTTTCTTTCTTATAAACTTAAACTTTGATCTTAACATTCAATTAGAAATGATTCCACAGAGAAAGACTAGGTGACTCAAGGAGCTTGTCTTCACATTAATTTGAATCTAAATTAAGCTTTAAAAACATTGCATACATATTGTCACCTACAGAAATTAATTCAGAAGTTAGAGACCTATTCTTCATGCAAAAAACACTTCAGCCTTTCAGCATTAGTCATTTGAAAAACACTGAATGCCAAATGATAACATCAGGCTAACCATTGCATTTTTATGTAAATCATAGAAAAAAAAAATGTCTCCGTACACATCATAAAATAATTTGTATTATACACAATCAACTTGCTTCTTAATATGTTAACAAAAGATGAAGACGGATTAACTGAGAGTTTTATTATTTTTTTTAATGCTGCCTCATTTTTCAGATGGCTTTTCCTAAGGCTTTTGTGAAATATAAACAACAGCTCTGGGAAGTGGCCACCAGAGCCACCACTACCTATGGCAGCTGTGATGTATTGGGAACAGCCCCCATGCAGACATTTCAGATCCCAATCTCACAACTTCTAAATGCAACAGGATCAAGTC
>NC_140125.1:22546889-22590531 GCF_964035555.1 Netta rufina
GAAAAGAAAAGAACGGTGACAAATCATCTTGTTATTATTCAAGAGAAAAGTTCTTTTCCTTTTAGAATATGATTTAGCTCTATTTTACTCCTGAGAGTGGCTTTTGCAAAATATGACCTAAGGATATTTTGGACAAAAGGCTTAATTTTTCAGTAATAACTGAAAAAAATGCAGGTTAGTCAGAGTAAATCCATGAAGATAGGAAGATGATTGCAAATATTTCAGTATTTTATTTCAAAAGTTTTCTGTCCTAGAAGGGATCAGAGTACTATATATCTTGGCAGTCAGGAAAATACTGTATTAAATTTATGTCACATAAGTCTTAAGGGGAAGTGACAAAGACTCAGTAAAGACCTGCTACTTGGAGTACATTTAAACAGCAAAAAGTATCGTATAATGGAGTTTTGTTTTATTAGCAAATTACTTTGGTCTGGTTCATCAAAGTTTTGTTTGCAAAAAGTATTTTAATTTGATGATGAAAAAGAAATAAATGATGAACGCTCTTCTTAAAGGTTCTTGGAAAAACTTGAAGAAAGAAAATAATTTTCTATCATACTGAACGTGACAGCACTTTATGACCTCATGTGTTGCTCTTTTTCCAAACTTCTTCTTTTGAATTCTGGCTTCAAATTCTTCCTGAAAGAGCACATAAATAAAGCTGAATGGCTAATGGACTAAAAACACTTATGATCAGGTTTTCATAACGAAGATTATTAATGGCTTCCTTAGCGCATGCACTGACATATAGTGCAATATTCGTTTCTAAAGTAAGATTTAGAACTCTATTTGCAATAAAAAGGCTAACAGATGCAAATAAAAAATAAGAAATTCCATTACATAGCTACATGCAATGGATTTCTATTAAGGAAAAATAGAAACATTTTCTTCTAAAGGCAGAAAGAGCTTCCACAGAGCTTCATTAGGAACTCACATATATATGTGAGCTCCACATTCATCTTCTCAGACTGATGTGGATAGGTTTTTTTGTTGTTCATTTTTTATTGCTATCAGTGGTGCTAAAAACCTTGGATCTGTTTTTAAGTAGTAATGCACACACATCTTTCTTTGACTATTTTGGAATTGTAAATCTTCATACCTGAGGAATCAGGTTGAGAGATTAAAGGTTATCCAGAAACAATAACTTGGTTTCAGAGAAACATAAAATCATAGAATATCCCCATTTGGAAGGGACCCACAAAGATCATTGAGTCTGTCTCCTGGCACCACACAGGTCTACCCAAAAGTTCAGACCGTCCAACTAAGAACACAGTCCAAACGCTGCTTAAACTCCAACAGGCCTGGTGCTGTGACTACATCCCTGGGGAGCCTGTTCCAGTGCATGACCACCCTCTCGATGAAGAACCTTTTCCTGATATCCAGCCTGAACCTCCCCTGTCACAGCTTGACACCATTCCTGTGGGTCCTGTCACTGGTGACTAAAGGGAATAGACCGGCACCTACCCCTTCATTCCCCCTCATGAGCAAGCTGTAGGCCACGATGAGGCCTCCCCTCAGCCTCCTCTTTTCCAAGCTGAACAGGCCAGGTGACCTCAGTTGTTCCTCATACGTCTTCCCCTCTAGGCCCTTCGCCATCTTTGTAGCCCTTCTCTGGACACTCTCCAACAGTTTCACGTCCTTTTTGTACTGTGGTGGCCAGAACTGCACACAGTACTTGAGGTAAGGCTGCAACAGCACAGAGCAGAGCAGGAAAATCACTTCCCTTGACCGACTAGCAATGCCGTGCTTGGTGCACCCCAGGGTACAGTTGGCCCTCCTGGCTGCTAGGGCACAGCGCTGGATCATGTTTAGCTTGCTATCAACCACAATCCTCAGATCCCTCTCTGCAGGGCTGCTGTCCAGCATCTCGTCACCCTTGGTTTAAACAAGAAAAAGAAGGAGCATATACCCTTCTGCCAGGCTTCTAATCTTCTCCCAATTTTTCCTCCTTTTTCTTCTTAAAGGATAGTAATGAGAGATTTAAAACCAGAAATGAAGGCATGCAGCCTGAAAAATGACTCTATACAAAATGCAGCAGCCTGCCTATTTGTTGGTATAAATTATCATACACCCTCTAAATTGGCTCTCCACAAATCCCAGATTAGCTAAATGTTACTATCCTGATACTGAAAGCCAAGCTGCTTTTCTGTCTGCCACCCTGGTACCCCCTGGCTGCTGCACTCCTGAAGAACAAATGAAGAGCCTGATGGCATAGGGATACTTGCTCAGGCAGGAGGCCGAACAGCCTCATGAGCCTGATTTACTTGATAGGACTTGCTCTCAAAACAAAAACAAGAACAAGTACAGAACTAACTGTTTTCAGAATTAAAAGTATTATTTTTCTGTCTTTGTGTTCTTTTATAATTTCCTTAGGGCCAGACTCAAACGTCCACTCACTGCAACAAAAGCAAGCAGTTCTAAATCAAATAACTCAGCTGCCCTAAATATTCAGGTCAAAACTTATAATTCTAGTATTTTCTCAAATACTTTGTAAATAACACATAACACAGCAATTAGAAAAAGGAAAAAGGAAAAAAAAAAAAAAACACCTTGGGCAAGTGCCCAAAAACATACAGGAGCTGCATGTCTTATAGGAGTCAGGTGTCTTTGCTAACATGTTTTTGGTGGTGGTTGCAGCCCAGATACGCCTGTGAAGCTGGGCAGGGTGATTGCCTCCAAAGCAGATGAAGGTAGCAAAACCTATCCAATAAAAGATGGACCTGAGAAAAGTAAAGAAGTCCCAAGCACACGTTGCTTTGAAATGTGATGAATTGGCTGAACATAAGTTCAGTCAAGCTCCTTGTTCCAATCACTAATTTCATTTACAGGAAAATTGCTCGGTGAATTCAGAGAGTTCATTTGTCAATAATCATTTCTGTTGGGGCTGGAAGGAGAAAAAAGTAAAACAAGTTTAGTTAGTGCTACCATTTGGATGAAAGCTGAAAGAGTAATTTCACCTTAGCATGTCTGTCTATTAATAACTCCTTCATCAAAGTAAATCTATCAGTAGAAGTATATAGGCAAGATAATGAACTTGACAATTGTTAGTAGTTATGATTTTGCACAGGGAATAAAAACATTGTATGAAAACCTGCTTTCCCCAAAACTAATGGGATATCTGTTACTGATTTTAGGGAAAGCACAAATTTTTCTGCTCATCTTCTTTTAAGGATGAAAGTCTCCTAAAACACTTGGAAAAAACAAACAAACAAACAAACAAAAAAACACAGTTTTCCTGGGAGGGTACCTGTTGCAAGAATGTGGAGAGAAAACCTGATGAAGACAGGTTGTATGATGAATCTCTCTAGCACCCATCTTAAAGAGTATGTGTTTCTTGCTTGATAGAGTCACCTCTTTATTTCTCTTTATTTCTCCATGTCTATTAAATGTAATGTATTTCCCACTTCAGAACCTTCTAAAAACATTCAGGATACGGTAAGAATTTTGACAGACCTCATCTTATTTATTAAAATTTATACTGTGTCTATTACCTAAGTTTTCCATCAGCTAAAGAAGAGTTAGCTGGATTCACTGATTTGCAGGTGATCTCCATTGTGAGGAAGAGGGAGTGGAGGGGGATGAGTTGATTTTTCAGAAATACATTAGTTGGCACCAATGTATCTGAATGCAAGGTTTAGTTTTCTGCGTTTCATGTGTTCTTGCTACCAGCAAAATTCAAGTTGTTAAATGCATACTATTACTCAAAAATGTGATGGTATGACAGAAACCAGTGGTAAACCAATTCTTGCCTACACCTCAGCTTCCAGGAGAGAAAATAAATAAATAAATACATACATTCATTGAAGACTTTCTGATATAAGGATCATGACTTTTCGTCAGCACTCATGTGAGCAGTACATTCCAGTTGCAGTTCACATGTCTGCAACCTTATGTATTCAGGTTTCATTAAGGTAATTAAGCACATGTTTGGTTAACACGTGTTTCAAATTCACAAGTACTCATGGAGAGATTTCATATGCTGACAGCTCATGAGTATGTAAGAGTCTTAGAGTCCTGCTGAAGAGGGAATAAGAAGCTTTTTGAATTGAGTGGTTTTTTGTTTGTTTGTTTGTTTGTTTGTTTTTTCCGTTTGTTGTTTTGAATATCCTGATTGAAGTAGGATAGCTTTTTCAGTTGGATGCTGTTGAAGTATCAAAATCTGTAATTAAAGGAGGTGTAAGAATAGAGTTGCTGATCTTGTGCTAAGAAGTTTGAAAGTAAATGTTGAGCTCAGCTATAAAAAAGAACTTCCTTGCTTTATAGTTAAATATATTATTAAAAATTCAAGCTAGTTCAGTATGAAATCTTTCTTTAGCTCTTACATCATTGTACAAGGATATTATCTCATCCTCCTATAATACAATTTTTTCTTTGTATCTACAATACTGTTTTTGGCTAACCCTTCTGCATCTGTATTTAATAATGACTTTTACAGTCAATGTGAAATCACTGTGCTGAAGCTTCACCTGGCTTTGTGAAGACTCATAAATGTTAACAATGTAGATTCAGGATGATTTTATAATTTGAGATAATTAGACATAATTTTAAAAGATCCGGGGAACAAATAAATAAATTTTTTAAATAGAAATGTACATAAACTTTCCTGAGATTATTCTGTAACAATAAATGACTCATCTTGTAACTAACCATCTTAGAGAACTATTTTTTTCTGCAGTGTGTTGCTTTATAACTGGTGAGACATTCACATTGTCAGAACTTACAGGAACTGTATCTGCAGAACCCACATTGTATACAAACTAAGTCACTATACTGCCATAATTCCACTTTTTTTTTTTTTTTTTTCCACAATTCCACACTGTTATTCTTATTTGGGTATTAAAATTTTGGATTATTTTCTACTACAGACATGCTCAAGCCATACTCTTTTCTGTGAATTCCAAAGAGCACTGGACAACTTCCTAAGCTTACTTAAGCTTTTCTGCTTTTTCGTGTTTGCAAGTTTGTTTTTTTTTTCTTTGGCCTCAAGTTGCACACGGGAAGGTTTAGGTTGGAAATGAGGAGACATTTCTTCTCAGAAAAAAGCAGTCAGGAGTTGGCTGCCCACGATGGGTTGCCCAGGATGGTGGTGGAGTCACCGTCCCTGGAGGTGTTCAAGGAAAGGTTGGACATGGTGCTTAGGGACATGGTTTAGTGGGTGACATTGGTAGTAGGGGGATTGTTGGACCAGATGATCTTGGAGGGTTTTTCCAACCTTAATGGTTCTTTGATTTTATGATTCTTTTTGACTGTTCCCAACACTATGGAAAGAGCATGGATACTACACGTTGTGTATTTAGAGAGGCAGGTCATATATTTGTCTCAAAAAAATAGGATGTCTTTCTACATTTTTGAGTTATGCTCTTTGGAATATGTGTTTTTTGTTGTTTTGTTTCATTTTGTTCTTTTCCCTGGCAAGTCTGAGAAAATCAGTTAATTCATTACTGACTCATGTATTGAACTTTGACTTGCAAATGTTCACATCTTTACCTCATTCCTTTCCCATATCGCTTTCTGAGTCTCATTAGGGCCACTAATTAAGAGTTTGGAAACAGTACAAATACATGCAGAGAAGTGCTGGTGGACCTACACTATTGTTTTGTTAATTAACAAAAATAATAATAATAAAAAAAATTGAGTTCCTAGGTATGAGTCAAGTGCTGACACCTGCACAGAAAAGGATTTATGGTAACAAGAGTTTTCTGGAACCGTTGGTGCTGGTTCGTCACTTTTCAAGAGCTTCACCAAACTGTTCAGCAAAGCTCTTGAGCTAGCTCTGCAGCTCCACAGGGAACACCAAAGAAAAGCATTAGACTGGCACTAAAACCGAGAAAAAGCAATCTCTGAAGGCCCCTCAGATTTTTACATAACTCTCCAAACTCCTCTGAGGTATATGGGAATTTTTGTCAGATCACTTCTGTGGCCCAGAAACCACTCCTATTCTTTATGAAAAAAAAAAAAAAATAATAATAATCCAAATTTCTTAGCCTTGTCAGGACTCATTCTTCATGAACATCAGTCTCCTGGTGCAAATGAGAGGAAGAAAAGGATTTTTCAAAATATGCATTGAAATTCAAATGCTCTGGGGAAACAGGACAACGTTGCTTATCTCATATTCAGATGTGAAGTCTTTGAGTCTGGTAAGATTTGTACTGTGTTTAGAAGAGACATCAAAACAGGTCTGGTTCCTTTCATAAAGGATCTGTAAGACTGGCACTCCAGAGTGAGGTAGATTCATATTTCTTTTGAGATAATATACGCTGCAGCACAAAGATGCATAATGTAGTTTTGAGAAACACAGCTGAGGCACTGGAAAAAGTATAGGTATTCTATGACTGGTTGCTCCCCAGCATACTCAGAGCTAGCTCATGAATTTCTGTACAGTTCTGAGCTTTGTGGTATAGACAGGACCTTGTATAATTACAAGGAACATGTGTGGCCTCCAAGTACAGAATTGATTAGAACAGAATTGCTGATGTGATACCTGCAGTCACTGATATGATATCTGTAACTCATGTGAGCTGCCTCATGCATCTCAGTGTGGGACTGATTATTACTGAGGATTAACATACTTCTTAAAACTGGACCATGTTGTGTGGCACTACCAGGTCTTCCCCCTGCAGCTTGATATGATAAGAACAGAAAATGCTTTCTTTGTTCTAACCCCATTTATTCTCTCTCTCCTTGCTGGAGGCTGATGGTGCCATGCTGGGCAAGGATACCTCTCATTCTCTTCTGAGACTAAGCTATTAGCTGCACACAAGCTCTGACTGGCTAGAAAAACCTGTCACATCCAAGCAGCTAATGACCTATTCACCAGCTCTGTTTCTGAGTTGGTTATTTTCTGACTCAGAAGAGTTGAAAAGTTTTACATTGAGTGTCTCTTCCACATATGAAAGGCAAAAGACGAGTTCTCCAATCCTGTCTTTTTGTATGATGTGATTTACACTTCTCTATCTCTTGGCTGAAATACAGTAATGCATTATAGACTTATAGACTTATTATCAGATTATAGACTTACAATCAGTTCATGAAGATTTTGCAGATTGAGAAACTCCAGCTAATACAGGCTTCTTCAGGACAAACCCAGAGCAATATAACTATATTACATCTGTGGTTCTCTCCCACACAGGCTGCCAAAGGTGCGACCCCTAAGAGTAACTACTTTAATTGGTCTTATCCTAGTATTGTTGATATTTAAACTTTAAGCAAAAACAACCCAACAATAATAATAAATAATAATAATAAAAAAAAAAAAACACTATATTTGAAATGTTTGAAAAAAAAAAATGTTAGGATCCCTGTGCCACTTTTTTTTTTTTTTTTTACTTTCCTGGGTGTTGGCTCTGCTGCATGCACAGATCAAAGTTTCATGCTCTGTCTCACTAACCATGGCTTTACTGCAGATTTGTATATGCAGAATGCCAGCTTGTGCCTCAGCTGTTCTTCAGATGCTGCTGATAGTGATAAACAGAGAGGTAATTGCAGCTCTGTCTGGACTGGAAAGACGTCATAGGGTGGTTGTATCTCCAGCATCCCTCAGCCCACAATTTCAGTCCAGAAAAGCATTCAGGTCTATGTGATGGGAGACAATGACAGTCATTTGAAATGGGGTTTGACAACAGATTTGCTGACAAATGCTTCTGGATAATGCCTCTGGAGAGAAATAATGCTATAAAAGACATGACTTTTTAATTCAGTCTGAGCAAAGAAAGTTCAGACCCATCATTTATCGGAACCCATTACAAGAGTTAATCTGAAGATTTTGACATACTCCCAAGACAAATATGCTACCAAGAGTAAGACACATTCAATAATGTATTCACTAGGAAATGAGGACTGAAAGAGCTCTTTATATAGTTTAATACCCTTCTCCTAGCAGTGTCCATTCTGATGCTATATGATTCAGAGATGAATTGTGCCAAGAAATTGGTTGTGTCTTTCTCATCACGTAGCAGACTTGACCAGATGGTTAGTGCTTATTATTGCAGACACCCTAGTTTCGAGCCCTAGAGCATTAGGAAGCATTAGGAATTAAGTCTCCTGTAAAGCTTGGACCTCTTCATTATAGACTTTGGGGACATTTATGGCTTTCTTTTTCCTCTGCAAGTCATAGCAGAGGCCCACCTTTTTCAGCACAGGATTTCTCTTTGCTTTTAACATTGAATTAGACTGAAAATCTTTCCACATAGCTCTGCTCTGCTGGAATTCTTATGACAGAAGCAATATGTCCAATATTGTCTGCGCTTAGCTGGCACTTACTTATGATGTACATATTCAGCTTTTTCAATTCTTTCCTGGCAAATCAGTTTCTGCAGCCATATAATTTCTGCCACTCCTTTTCTGACTTATCTCCAACTTCTAATTTTTCCACTGGAAACTGAGGTAGCAAAAGGAATTTTCTGTCTTGGCTACCACACACATTACTGGGGAAAAAAATAAAAAAATAAAAAAATAAACAAAAAACAACCAATCAAACAAATAAACAAACAAACAAAAAACAACAACAACAACAACAAAAAAACAAATGACAAGTACAAAGACATAGGTCAATGACTACAATGTCTACGCAGGGTAGCAACAACAAATGAAATATTTATTTACAAAAATACAAGGTTCAAAAATTAAATAGCATTTTAAAGATTTTAAAACCTGCAAAATACTTAAGAATACTCTACATGCGACATTATTCCTCCCTAGGTATTTTTTTCTAAGGAACAATTCAATGATAACGGAGACTTAAAAAGCAACAAAGTCATCTTAAATCACCAATCTGAGATCATTAATATACAGGTATTTCATTGCCTTGCGTCTCATTTAAAATATGAACCACACCCCCTTGTTTTAATACAAATTTATGAATACAAGCACCCTAAAGTGTCAGTGAAGGTAGAAAGGAGTGCAATGTTTCACGCATATGATCAAGTCTAATGATTTTGACCTAAGATGTCAAGGTTTCTGGATAAATCTTCTTAGATATATTATTAGCAATAGTCATACTATAGATGTATCTTTTAATGTCTAGGATATTTGTACTGCACCTTTAGGGCTCCAAGGAATCCTGGAGCTTGTGCCTACCAGCATATCCAATTCTTACAGTAACTTGATTACAAACTTCCATTTGTTTAGCTTGGAGTGCTTTTAAGTAAGTTATCTAAGAAGATTTGCGTCTTTATCCACATAACAGTCCATCCTTCAAATCCATATCTCTCTAATTTAGAGAGAAGAATGTGGTAAGGGACCATATCAAAGGCTTCACTCAAGTCCAGGTAGATGATATCCATCACCCTTCCTTTGTTCACTGATGCTGTCACTCCATCATAGACGGCCACCAAGTGGTTTGGCAAGATCTGCCTTTGGTGAAGCTGTGCTGGCTGTCTCAGATCACCTCTTTATCTCGTATGTGCCTTGACATGTCTTCCAGGAGGATCTGCTCCATGATCTTCCCAGGCACAAAAGTGAGGCTCTGTAGTTCACTGGGTCTTCCTTTCTCCCTTTCTTAAAAATGGGAGTAATATTTCCCTTTTTCCAGTCACTGGGGACTTCACCCAAGAGCCATGATTTTTCAAATATGACGGAGAGCAGCTTGGCAACCACATCAGCCATCTCTCTCAGCACCCTGGGATGTATACCATCTAGTCCCATGGATTTATACACATCCAATATCATGAGGCGGTCCTGGACTTGTTCCACTGTCATACTGGGATGAAATCTGCTCCTTTCACCCTCTCCTCAAGGTTCAGGGTCCTGACAGACATTTGACCACCACTGAAGACTGAGGCAAAGCACTTATTGAGTACCTCAGTTTTTTCCATGTCTGAGGAAGCCAGTTCTCCTGTCTCATTTGTCAGAGGGGCAACACTCTCCTTGGCCTGTCTCCTCCTGCCTATGTATCTGTAGAACCCCTTGTTATTTTTAAAATCCCTTGCCACGTTCAGCTCCAGCTGTACCTTGGCTTTCCTGACCCCATCTCTAAATGAAGAGCGCAATGCTTCCGTGATGCAAGAAATGCCATGTAGCAAGAAGGAGAGCAGCTAAGGCTCACTGCTTGGTGGCTACTCATCAGGGAAAGAAATGCAATTTGCCATAGCTTTGTCTAAATTTAACAATCTCCACCTGGATTTCAAGAGCTGCCCAGATGTTCTGGTCCACCAAGAAGGCCAGGGCTGGGCAGACAACGGGGCTGGCAACGCACATTTCTGGAAAGAGGAACCCCAAACCCCAGAATAAGACATCGGTTTTGTGTGGTTGTGAAGGAGCAGAGATGAGCTCCGGAACGTTTGGGGGCGGAACGGCACGGACAGGAACGGCAGAGAGAGGAACGGCACAGAACGGAAGGCGCGGGGAGCAGAGCGGGGGAAGATGGCGGCGGCCGTGGCGGCCGCACGCGGCCCGGAGGCGGACAGCGGTACTGAGGGAGGGCGGCGGGGCCGGGGCTCGCTCCCCGCAGCCTGTTTGCCCCCGGGGGCAGCCGGCTGCTGGGGGCAGCTGGGGGTGTGGGTGCGTGGTTTTGTAGGGCGCAGAGATGGGGGAGCTCCGCGGGGCGATGGGCTGTGGCTGTCTGTACGGGGGGTGGGGGGGTTGCTGTCTGCTCCCTGCTGGGTCTGGGGGTCACAACTGAACCCAAGGGAAGCCTTGAGCAGGAGCTTCTTCCAGAGCTCCTTTCTGAGGACTGATATATTTTGTATGTGTCTATGACCAGATAGATCACTGAGCAAGCGTAGATGAGGAAAGTACAGAGATCCTGTGTATGTATATATACAGCACCTCCCAGTTAGGGCTTTTTTACTGAAACTTTGTGAGACTTGAGTCTGCAATTCAGAATGGAGCTCCAAGAACTACTTCTGATGGAGTTAAAAACTTGATAGCAATATTCTAGCATGGACAAGGCCTAGGGCTGAGAACCTGACAAATTGTTTTACGTGCAGGAAGCAAAATGTGATTGTACACCTACTTCATGTGCAACAGTGTGGTTTTCTTTTTTAATTTAGAAATCATGATATAGATACACATCAGTAGCTTTAAGTAGTTTCTGAGTGTGATGGACAAATTAGTTGCTTCAAAATTTAAGTTTCATGGTAAGGAGTGCTGCAGAAAACATTCATCCTGTGCAGGGTGAGAGAAAACACTGAAAAGCATTCAACTTGGTTGTAGTGAAAAATCATATCTACGTAGGTAACAAACAAGAGTTCAGTTAGTATTTCTGAGTTTCAGTAAGTATTTGTGGTACAGGCCTAAAACCTTGCTGCTTTCCCTGATAACCAAATTCCTTTGTAGCTCTCTGAAGGTGCCTGGGCTGTAGAGACTCTGTCTCAAACTGGTTAACAGCACTGTTTTGCTGCTACCTTGCTGTTTCAAAAAGAAACACGTCGAAGGCAAATTAATGAGTTAGTCTGGCCACACGGTATATATTTATATTTAAATAAGCAACAAAATTGAAAATAAATGTGATTAAAAGTGGTCTCTGTGTAGTGTTATGGAAAATGGATCTTGTCAGCACCTCCTTATTCTTTCTCTTAGTGTTATTGCTTGTAACTTAAGGGGTGTAGTAATGCTTACAAAGTTAAAGCCCTTGTTCCAGTGGAACATGACATTATGATTTCAAAATATTATTTCTAATGTAGTGAGAGAGAGGTGGATGGGTGAAAGGCAGCCAGCTGTGTGTTTGGAGGTGAGGAGCAGTTAGCTGGTCTCTCAGAACCGGTGGGGAGTTGTCCCCTTGAAGGTGGGACTGGGAGAGGTCAGAAACCAGCCACTTTCATTCTAGTTAATCATCCTCGCTGTTAAGGACTTTATTTTTCTTATTTGACCCACCAAACAGGCTAACGAGGGAAATAGTAGATTCTTCATGTTTGTTTGTGTAGCTCTTCTTTTCTTGCTGTGTTCATTGCTGTATCTCGATTCCAGACCTCGGTATTTTAACTCCAGTTACTTTGTTTTGTATTGATGGGGTATGAGGTAAACAAATTGGAATTTGAAGGTATTTTGTTTGTGTATGAAGAAAGAGAGCAGAAACAGAAAATGGAACAGAGGCTTGCTGCCTCTGGTTACTTTTGAGCTACCTGATAAATGCCTTGATTCTCTGTTTCACAAAACAGTCTCCCCTGTGTGTTTTTTGTGCCAATCACGTTTCTGATGGTGTTACTTTTCGGGAGCAAACTTTACTTTCATGTAAGAAGTACCCCCTACCTTCAGTTTAATCTGTCTACATGCATTTAAGCACTAGATGTCGCTGTTGCAGTTTTTATACAAGTATGTACATCCATATATGTACATGCATACGTGTGTTTATATACACGTATAAGTTATATTTTCTTAACTGGAAAATATCCTTTTCCCCAAAAACTTACCAGACCTAGTCATCAAAATACTTTTTCATCTAATAATAAATTTCCAGGGCTATCTTTTGCCTCTTAGCTAACCTCTTTAGGTTAAAACATCCCTGAGAGGAGCAAGCTCTGGGTACTTGCTTATACGTTCATTATGATGGTGCAGGCCTGCTAGAGCAGCATCTTAAGCAAGGAGTACATGGCCCTGAAATTTCATAACATTTGCGTATGGAACAAACTGAGCCTGCGATGGGCCCTTACTAGAAATTGATGCCTTTTTCTTTTTCATTTTTCTGCCCTAGGTTCTGAGTTAAGCTCAGGACTTCCAGATGACAGCTACTCGTCAGGAGGTGAAGCCTTGGATGGAGATGATGAGGATGAAGCGGCAGCCCTTGACAATGTGGCAGAAGAGGCAACAAACTCCAAACCTGGCCCAGGTGCAGGCTGGGCAGATGCCATGGCAAAAGTGCTCAACAAAAAGATACCACAAAATAAGTCCATTATCTTGGCCAAGAGTAAAAAACTTGAGAAGGAAAGAGAAAAGGATAAACAAGAGAGGCTGGAGAAGAGGAGGAAGGTGAGAAAAAGACTCAGCATTTCATTGTACAGGTGGAGACGTGGCAAGATCCCCTAAGCAGGGATTTAGGAGAGCACTATGAGCCTGTTCTCAGTTTTGGGATCTCTACTCCACTGTGACCTCAAATTGCTTAAATTTCTTGACTTTCTAGGCAGTCCTGCTCTAGGGCTTCTTACGTTCTGAGCGATTGGACAAGCTGATCTTTGGCAGCAGGATTGTGGTGTCAGTCAGCTTGAGATGTTTTTGTTGGATGAAAGAAGCATCATTAAGCTCAGATTTCTATTTACTGTTATTAATCTGGGGTATAACTCCTTTTGATGGCATTAGGAGTGCAAGTAGTTCTAGCTCTGTCATAGAAGGTGAGAAGGAGAAAGGACAGAAAACTCTGGTCATCCAAATTCTGCTGTGACTTCCAAAATCAAGGCCTCATGGTTGAGATTGCAGCAATCCATGACGTGCTTGTGAAGTGGTTTGTGCCCCTTGATTTTCCATGGTAGGAGTTTTCTATGATGACATCTGTGCCCTGAATTACTTACAGTCCTGAAACTGTTATAAAGAAAGCAAAGCTGTTGACAATTAGTGGTTTTGTTTTGTTTTGTGAATGTTGTTTTTGTTTGTTTGCCTTTTTTTGGTGGAACTTTAACTCCAGAATGAAATTGATTCACCTTCAGGCTAAAAAATATAGTAATAGTTGTAATGTCTCATCTTAACAGTTCTGTTCTACTGGGAAATCCTGGTGTCCACCTGATCGTCTGGTACATGCTGTGGTTATGCCACAGCCTGCCTTTTTAAAAGAGCTTTGGTGAAGGTATCTCCTCAGTTCCAACTGTCCTAAATACCTGTTCTCATACCATAAACGCGTGGCAGTACTGTAAAGCAGAGGTGGGCTGCAGGTCTCTAAACTGACCTGTTCACCCTTAGAAAAACGTCAGGGCAGATTGCCTTTTATTAATTTCTTGCTGGTGGAAGGTAGGTTAGGGCAGTTCTTTTGATCAAAGGCCAAAACATGGTCATAAACTGTTGAATTCATAATAGTCTGCCTGGTGTCATAAAGATAAGGACTTTGAAATTCCATGAAAAACTTTTTGCATGAAACAGACTTAATGCAGCATCACCAGGTCTAAGAACTGTTAGATTGTTGAAAGGGCTTAAAAATGTTACCTTACTCTTGGTGCAGGAGCTGCGGAAATAATAGCATTCTTCTATTGGTATTGTATGGCCCCTGATAATTTAAAAGTTGATCAGTTTGGGATTTGGAAGTAGTGAGCCTCAAAAAAGACAAAAATCAGTGTTGTATACAGCAGTTCTTCTCCAGTGGGTGCTTGTTACAATTTTGTGTTTGAGTTCATTGTAGTCTTTGCTATGCACCGCTGTCAGTCACAAAAGCTGCATTGTGATTAACTCAGCAGGGGAAGTCAAATTCCCAAGGCCCAAAATGCAACGTGCTTGTCTTGACATGCCCAGAAATTTATTATTTATAGGTTTCTCTCTGATCAACTTGTGAAGTTTTGGAGTTGAAAACTGTCTTTGAATCATTTCCTTGTCTGTAGAAGCCAGTGTGAAAGCATCAGTGCAAGAGACTTGCCTCAGACCCGGTGTCCAGTGCTGTATTGGAGTTCCCCTTACCCTCAGCCTAACTGAGCTTCGTCTATTTATCATTTTTTATCTGCTCTTGCTGCATATTGTATCTGAGTATGCTGCATTCTCGGATGCTCAATTCCACTTACTTCATGTAACAATATTTATAATGCAGCTTGATAAAAAGCGGGAGTGGGAAATGATGTGCCGAGTGAAGCCAGATGTTGTCAAAGACAGAGACAGAGAGAGAAATCTTCAGAGAATTGCCACAAGGTAAGAGCATTTTGAAAGCTTTCTTGAAATACACGTATATCTTAAAGGGAGGAAAAAGAGAAGAAAAGGCCTGTGCAGATAATCTGTTTCCAATCAGATTGAACTCTTAAGAAGTGACTAGCAGGAGCCAAGTGATTTATGTACAGGTCTGCATTGTACAGTATCAAGTTCAGCAAAAGTTTTCAAAAGGTTTGCAAAAGCATAAAAAATTAGACAAGAATGTAATGTTTGCTTAACAGAAGTGCTTTGCTAGACCCCTTCATTTTGTTTAAATTAGCAAAATGCTTTAAAAATGCAGAACAGTTGTGTCTACTATTCTGTTTCTTCTTTCTCCGCAGAGGATTCACCAGATACATGGCTGCTAGGTTCGGTTGCCTGTTTTGCATTATTGTAGTTCACTGCCACAGAACTAGTCGAGCTCCTTGTTGTAGTCTCTGTATGTTTTTGTCTTCTTACAGGTCTCATTCCTCTGCCTTGTTCCTCTGCCTCAGCAGCTCTTAAGATCTTGTCTGAGGAATTTAATAGCTGGTTGTAGGATGAGTAGCATGCTTCTGAAGATGAAAAATGCTTTTGTATTGATCTCAGTGCAATGCGCCATGCTTGCTTTGGGGTCTGAATGGTTATTTGTAGATTTTTATTACTGGCTCCTAGCAGTAAGTGTGAAGGAAGGTAGAGAATTTAAAGCCTCTTGTAGTGTAGTAAATGTTACATCTTATTTAAATTGAGGTTCTAAGTAACCATTTTTAGTAACTAGAAGCCATCTGGCATCTGCACTGATTGGTTGCTTTGATAGAAGGTAAAGGCAACTTGAGTTAAAAAGCTGTTTTTGTCTTGTTGTTCACCTCCTTTCCCCTGCTTTCCATCTTAGAGGTGTTGTACAGTTATTCAATGCTGTCAGGACTCACCAAAAAAACATTGATGAGAAAGTGAAGAAAGTTGGGAGCTCTGAGAGGCGACGTGCTAAACTGCTGTCATCTGTATCAAAGAAAGATTTCATCGATGTTTTAAGAGGCATGGAAGGTGTTAAAGGAAACCAGAATCCTGGGAAGGGCACAAAAAGTAAACAGGTAGGCTTCACCTGGATGAAATACTCCTTACAAAATACTTTCTCAGTGTAATTTTTGTCTGCTAATGTGCCTGCACTTCAAAACAGCTGTCATCAAAGTGTGTGTTTTTTTTTAAGCATATTTAGAAAGGAAGCTTTTGGGCTTCAAGGTACAAAACACTGCAAGCTTTCCTGATAGGGCATCAAGCCTTGTGTTCAAACTACTTATTTTAGCTGTGTTTTAAAAATAATAATAATAATGGACTTTATCTTGGGTTTTGCACATCGTGAAACAAACTGTGAGGTTTTACTGGGTCAAGACCTTTGGAGTTCAGGAAATAATATTTACGAGTTCTTTAAAATTGCTAAAGGTATGGTGTCTACATGGTATATTGGACTTTGTGGGTCAATATACCATGGTTGATATACACACAGTTTCAGGCATTTCATACTCAGTTGTGCAGGATGATTATGCTCTGCAGCTTTGTGGCTTTGCTGTACAAGTGAACACTGCAACAGGAAGAAAGTGAGACATTAAATCTTATATGTAGGCTTTTCTCTTTCAAATTGTGTGTTGGGGCTTTATTGATGATACAGTGTTTTGGAAAGAAGTGTTTTAAGATATCTTACATTTTTACAAATGGCTGAGAAGGATACAGTTTATTTGGATTTGTCCAACTCTATCAGTTCTTTTAATTCACCGAGTAGCTCAGGGTTAAAAACAAGTTGCTCAGACATACTCTCTTGTATTTCAGAAGCTGCATGTTTTTGACATGCATTTGCATTCAGGTTTGAACTTTGTGCTTGGTAATGGGTGGAATACTTCTCTTTGGCCCAGACTTACACCAGTTAACTAAATGCTTTTTAGTGCCAGAAAGAAATACTTTAATCAGTTGGGAGACAACAGTTTGTCATATGTTTTTTGTTTGTGTGCACTTGGGGAGCATGATGAAACGCTGCCTGGCATGAAGAGTTCATAGAATTTTCATGCAAGTGTAATATTAAAGTTTTTTTTTTGTTGTTTGTTTGTTTGTTTTTGTTTTTTTTTTTAATTTCTTGGATAATGAGAACAATTTAGGTTGGTGCTGACACTTTATTTCTCCTTAAATAATTCCAGCTTGCTTGTTTGGGTGAGGATATGTGCATGTGTGTTGTTGTTTTGTTTTTTGTTTTTTGTTTTTTTGGGGAATGGGGGGCAGGGAGGAAAGGAGTGTTGTTTTTTTTATTCCCTGGAACACCTGAACGTCAGAGTAATAGAAGTGCCTACTACTATTGCTGATATTAAGGACTGGCCAGGATTATTATTAACTTAACCGTCATGGGAATTATATATCAGCTGCAAAAACATGGCAGACTGACAATGAATCAACAGCTGAGCAAAAAATGGATTTTTTCTGTGTGTGTCAAATTGTAGAAGGACAATTTTCGAATTACTAGGGCTGAAAACAGATTGCAAATGCTTCTTTACCATAGAAGCAGTGTCTTATTTTAGCAGCATCAAGCATTTTTCCATTAAAGTGCTCTGGACAAATAATGCTTTAGGTGCTGGCTGTCTAGTGTCGTTTTGAGCATGGATAGGTGCTACTTTCACATAGCCTGTGAACAAAATCTTCAGATTTGGGAGTTTTTCATTATGAACTTAAGACCATGCTTCTGCGTTGGTTTATTTATTTGTTGTTGGTGGTGGTGTTTTTTTAATATTTATGTCTACATGGATAGACTGTCTCCCCATCTCCTGCCATGTTGCATTCCTTCAGTGACTCTCCATTCAGCAGTATACCAAGGTCTTTAAGAACAGTTTGAAAAGGAGGGTTGTTTTTTTTTTTTGTTGTTTTTTTTAAATCTGAAATCTGCCTTCTCTTGTGAATGTATCTTACCCGTTTATTATGCTCCCATATTCTTAGTTGTTGAAACCAAATTCTGATCTTTAGTCTCCTTCTCAGAATTGTACAGACATTCTGCGACTGAGCAACACTGCTGGCTTCCACGGCTGTATCTTTGCTTCTTGGTCTTTTGAGGGTATTTCAAAGAGTGGTAAGCAGGGATGAGACTTTGAGACAGTGAATTCCTTAGAGCGCAAACCTGGTAGATTTTTATGCTATCTGAAAGCTCATTTGTTTGGTCTGGTGGTGGAGGTTGTTTTTTGGTTTCTAGTAGCCTGCTTTGTTTCTAGCAATTAAAGAGTATGGCATGTATTTCGTTTTGAAAAAGAGAGGGGAATATATTTATTTTGACATAAACAATGGAAGGGATGCCAATCCCGAACTCCAGGCTTTGTGCCATCAATTAAAAAAACAGTCCAGAACAATAAAAACACTACCCCACCCACATAAAACGAGCAGTTAGCAAGAAAAATAGCAGAATAAAGATTTCCCAGTGAAAGCAAAACTTTCTTTACCCACACCTGGTACTATGAAAGGAGATTTGATTATATTTGTGAGAATGGGCAAATACTTAGCCTTCTTACTCTACAGTGGTTTTTGAGCGATAGATTTGCTGTCGTGGTTTTGAGAGTTTGGCTCCTTCCAAATGTTAGGGATTGTTGAAGATATCCTTTACAAAGCTCTGTTGTGATTGATTATTTACTCAAGTATAGGTATGCATGAGAAAAAGAAATTAAAATCTCTATAAAGGCCCATCTGTAGTGGTCGGATTTTGCTGTGGCACAAATTCTTTTAAAAATATGATCTTTTTCCATCAGTTTCATGCCTTCATGGGAAGAACAGGTAACCTGTACCTCTGCCAGAGCTTAGTGTTGTTGTTTATAGTCTCAAACGTTTAGCCATTGGCTCAGACACGACTTGGTGTACCCACCCAATGCAGCTGTGAAAGACTGTCAGGCTGTGAAAAATTTCTCGTGCCATTTGAGACTATAGCCCCTTTTCAGGTTTTGTGTGCCCAGATGGGAGTAATTACTCTTCTGAGCTGGAGCCAAAAACTTTGCCTTTCATATCACTAACTGTTTATCAAGGTATTTCTTAATCCTTGCTGAGCCAGCTGACTTGTGTAATGTTTTTCCCTGTTTTTTTTCCAAGGTACTGTACAAGATGCTTGCCTCTGGGTAAGGTCATGTAATATCCCTCCCCCTACCTTATCTGAAAGCTTTGTGTTGTGGGATAAGAATGAATAATGGGGGGAAAAAAAGCCTCACTGTTGTGTTTTTTTTTTATTTGGGTGTGGGTTTTTTTGGAAGCATTTATCGGCAGATACAAGGGCTTTCCATTCTCACTCAATGCAATCTTTACAGAGCGTGTTTTCATTTCAGTATTTATTGCTTAGATCTTGGCTATTTCCCACCTTTAAGAAACCTGAATAAATGTTAATAATCTACACTTTACTTATGCTTGTTTTTTTAAATAGTAGTAATACATATCAGCTGTCTTTCTGGCCATAAAGGCTGAAGTCATCTTTATGTTTGTAGAGCAAATATAGAAGTAGACCGTGATGTTAAAGGATTTTTTATGCTATTCCTAGAGAGTTAAGTTCCTTTCAGAGGTATGCCCATGAAAGAGATGTCACAATGTCTAATATAGGCGGTATTTTTTGTCAAGGATACTTTATTCTTTTAAAGCCTCCATGTATTTTAATTTGTCTTCTGTAGGCTGTAAGTTGTTCATCTGACCTGGCCTGGGACTTACTGCAACTGTTGGTCTGCAAGGGTATGATAGTAGATTGTAGCCTGAACCGAGTCCTTATTGGGAAAACATGCCCTACTCTTAGCACCCTTTTCTGGAAAATATTTCATTAATAGGGAGTTTATTTTTTCCAATTTAAATTTTGAATTGTGCTAAGTTTCAAGTATATATTTCGGTATGTAGTTTTTGAGATGCCAGTTTCAATGCTCGTGTCTGTTATTTGCAGATTATCTTAATACATGTAATCTACTCTGGTTTTCGTGCAACCAAGTGTTCCAATTAAAGTCTAAGACTCCACTGAATTAGAATAGACTTCAAGTCTATTTCTAGCTTTAGGCATCCTTAGCAATTTTCTGGGTGTAGTTAAGATCATTGGCTTAGGGAAGTACCTTTGCTTCCAGGGTTGAATGAAGTTTCAGATCCCTTGAATCTATACAGGAATGCTTGCTGGTGCAGCAAATTAGAATTCTGAAATCTTAATTGTAAGAAAGCAAAGACCATTGCAAAATATTTCCAGAGCAGTCTCAGCTCTTCTCCCTTGCAGCATGTCAGTTACAGCAAGGTTATTCATTCTGTGATTTCAGCAGAAGCACCAGAAGCTCTCTTAACTTTTTTGCTTGTCATTTGTGCTTCTATTTCCAAAATGTGGTGATGAAGGCATCCACGTCTTTGAGGAATTTGGTAAGGTGCATCAGCACCTCTTCTAAACTTAAAAGGAAAATTTTAAATGATAATGACATTCCAGAGTAGCATACAACAGTCATAATAATAAACTTCTGCTGTCTTCACAGAACTAATTGAAGGAGTAAGGATGCATGCCTGTGTTCCAGCAGATTTGAGGGGGCAGCCAAGTATTAATTTAGTTCACATGCAGCCAAAGCAAAGTTGTTCTCCCAGTTCTAATGTTTTCCCATTACATTCACAGTAACTTTAATTTGTATTTAGTTATAAATCATGCATTTGCATCTGCCTTTCATATGTGTGTACTTTCTTGAAGGCCACCTCCTGTATGCTTGGAGTTTGTTTTTAGTATCAGGAGTTGCTGATGAACTACCTATACAGTGTATTCTATTGTACATCCTTATGGATAAATATAGCACAGCCTGCCACCACTGTGCTATATTCTGATTACCTTCTCTAAGATAAAGGATTATTCTGCAGTGTTAGAAGTTGTTTGACATTTTTACTTTCAATCTGTTTGCAAGATGTATTGACTTACCATTTTTGGGTCATCAGCAGGGTTGGGTGTTGAAAATATGTTCAGTTTTCTATCTAACAACGTACATCTACATTCCCGTGTTAAGAGAAATAGGTCTTTGCCAGTATTTTTATAAGTATCTGATAGATGTCAAGAATCTAATGCTGCAAGTTTACTTTCAGGTAAAAGAGTTAAAATTGATGTGATGGCTTTATCTCACTAGGTTCACCATTTTTCCTGTGTTCTTGCCTTCAGGTTTCCCTTTCTGCTCTCCTTTTGTATCTCCTAGGGCCTGTTTTCTTTTTCTGTTGTACTTGACTAGAAGGCAGGAAGGAAAAAAAAGCTGTGATTTGTGCAGTCTGCTTCCACCAACTTCTTCTTTTTTTTTCTCTTTTTTTCCTCTTTTTTTTTTTTTAATCCTCTTTATGTTTCATGTTCCCAACAGGATCTTTCCCTCTGCATTTCAGGGCCAAGCACACGTTCCTATACTATGGTTCCTAATGCTAAAGCAGCCCTGGCAACTGCTTGCACAGGAGGACCTGTTCTCTATTTGTCATTGTGATTCACATGTGGTCTTCAAAGATGCAGATAGCATGTGGTCAGTGGGGACGGATATTTCAGGAGAATTTGGCTACTAAAAGCCTGTCATACCAACTGAGGTGGTGACCTCAGGTTTGAGAAGGCTGGTCCACCAGGTGTTTAAAACTTGGCCACACCTGGGAAGGTGTTCATGGAGATAACAAAATACATTACCGGCTCCAAAATAGTCATTAAATGATTTGTAAGTTCAAGAAAATGCATAGCAAGGTATTAGCAAATACAGGTAGGAAATACTTCCTTCTTAGAGTAGACAAAATGTTTTAAGTTCATCTTGCCTTGGAAAGAGTTGAGGAGATTTAGTTGAAACATTGCAAAAACCTACGGCCTGAGGCAGGTGACTGCAATGGAAAACTTCAGCCTAATGTGGTCAAAGTTTGGCAGGTTTAAGTGAATTTAAACAGGGACTAACAATTGAAATGTGATGCAATATTGAAATGGCTCCATCTGTAATATTCGAGAGTAACTCGCCTTGCTATTTGATTATTAATGCACAGGGGACTATGGTGTTGTTCTGTTTTCCCAGACAGTGTTGCCAAGCTGGTTTTCAGTAAAACTGTGTCTAAAATAACCACAAGCTTGTGGTATACGTCATCTTCTGATCTTTCTGTAAGTATACAAAGCACAGACTTCCAAAATGTCAAACCCTATTAGAATTGCCTTACTGAAGTGTAAAACTATGATTTGCAGAATTATTTTAAAAGGAAAGTTGTCTTCAGTGTAATCTGTGACTTTTTTTTGACTAAAGTTGTAAAAGTGCATTGTGTCAGAGCTGGGGGAAATCTTTTCATTATTTATTATTTTTTTTAATTTATGCATTTATTTTTCTCTGCAACAATGGCAGAAAACTTAAAATGCTTCAGGTCATTATTCTTTTGGGGACCTATCACTTTTTCCAAATTTTAATCCTTTCAGCTTTTTATTTGGAAAATGCCGTAACTGTTAAACAGCTGCTCCCTGTTGCTAAAAAGTACTTCCTAACCACTGCCTGCACCCCTACCAAATTGATAGTTTTTGACTTCAAAACCAACCTCAGCAGATCTCACAAAGTTATGACTGTGGACACAGCCCTGATTTAATGAAAAAACAACTTAAAAAAAAATATCCAGTTTTATCTGGTAAATCAAGTTGGAAGCCTTATAAAAGCAGCTGTCCACTTTTGGCTTTGTTCATAACTCTTATAGGTAGGGTAATGTAATTAGAGAAAATAAATCTGAACGTTCCACAGAGTTTATAGAAAAAGTTCTCTGAAAGTAACAAATACTGGGTGGGACTTGTCTCTCTGAACCAGTTTTTTTCCCCTCACCTAAGCACTTTCTATTGCAAATTATCTTGAAAAATGATTGCTTTACTTTGAAGTTTTATTAAGGTATAAAATGTTCCTATTTGCAAAGTGTTGAACTAGCAGATATGAGATGTGTATTATAAATGACCTCTGTGCACACCTACTCTTCTGTTTATCTTTCTAGAGTTCGGGAGTGATGGGTCAAACTGCTTACAGCTTCCAATAGTTAGAGGGTTGCTCAATTCAGTTTGTATATATATATATATTTATTTTTTGTTGGATAATCTGGCCAGTATTTAATGACTGTTTCTTAAATTCATTGGAAACGTAGGAAAGATATATATAATATTTTTTAACCTGCTATTACAAATAATACTAAAGCTGTCATCTTGGAAAGATCTGACCTTTTTTGACTTTGTTGCCAAACCCTGGATGGTGTTCTTCTCTTTGTGGCCTCTTCCATTACTTCTTGATGTGCAGTCATTGTGAAAGCCTATGCAGAAATGTAGATCAGGGTGTATGGTCTGTTTGCTAATGAATTTGCTGCTTGTTCATGAGGGTGTGTGGGAAATTGCAGCAAAGTAAACTCAAAGAAACTTGGATTTGCAGGCATATAGTTTATATTGCAAAAGCCATTTAAATAAAAGTAGGGGCAATGAGAGCAGGGTCATTTAGGCAAAAAAACTGCTTAGTAGTAATAAAAACTCCAGTATTTCATATTTAGTAATAAAAATATGCACAAGCTAGTTGTATTTTTTTTTCTTCCTCTTCCTTCCTCCTAGATTTTGGATAGCTATACTTGTTTCAAGACTCAAATGTGACTGGAAATCCTGAGTCAGAAAAAGGAGGCCTTTTATTAGCTCTATTTCCTAATCAGCTGTACTTTGAGATGATTTCTTACGTGCTGGAGGTAAAGGACTTGATTATTACTATGGTCTTCGTTATTTGAGATAACCTTTTGGGACGTGCTTTGCTATGCCTCTTGCTGAAACATAATGGAAAACAGTGGATGATTTCAGCATCATCTATAGGAAATAATTGGTATCACGTTTTGATTATTAAAAAATCTGCAGGCTGCTAATTTATTCTTAAAAAAAAAAAAAAAAAAAAGGGATCAAAAGTACTCCAGACAACCGTTGGCCTTCATGCATCCTTACTGTGCTAGCAGGCAAATGCAAACTTTTATTAAAAGCATGCAGGTCTTAGATACCCATCTGGGACAGTGCCTAAGTATCTTTCATAAATGAGTAACATGAAAAGATCTGTTGTGACTTGAAAATACTTGTCTGAAATAGGTTGTTGCAGTCCATTATTACTGGACTTCTGAGGGACAGTGAATAGAAGGCCTTAGTCTTAAACTGATATTTTTTTACAGGCACTTTTTTCCAGGCGCATATGTAGTTACATATTTTCTAGGTACAATGTAAAGGTTCAGAAACTGTGCACCTTGCAACAAGGGTATTTTGGATCTGGGGGATGTTTAGGGAGAGAGCTGATCCTTAAACTCTGTCATGTTTTCAGTTACTGCACCAAATACACATTAAAAAATGTAACACCAGCTTCTTCTATCCCTTGTTGTGTGGGATTTTTTTCTGGGTTGAAATACTAATTATCTGGAAAAGTTCTTTCTTCCTTTGTTTGAATCACATCCAAACAGAAAAACTCTTGGTTCATTATTTTCCTTTTTAGGAATATCAATAGAAGTTGGTAAGGAGTAGTCCATCTAAGTTTCGTCTTGGTAATTAGCCAGTATTTTTTGGTACACGATGAACATTATTTTGCAGGCTGTGGTTCCTGGAAGCTCAGGAAGCACAGAGACCTACCTAGTCTTACTGATGAGCAGCATGATCTTTTGTGAGTCAGAATGAAGATTCTCAATGAAGCAGTGCAGCTACTTTACATCTTAGATGTCTTATGAACAAAATGCTTTATGATTCAAGTACGTCACTTATCAGACAACAATTTATATAGCTGGTTATTGTATTCAAAACTACAATATAACGTGGTGCATTAAATGCAACAGTCTTGATCATACGCTGTTTTCAACTATACAACTTATTGGATCTTTGTGAGGAATTTATGGATCTAGGTGCTATGCAGTCTTTGCTTTACAGATCCTATTGTTTAAGTAGATGAAACATGAAAGCTGTATGGAGACTGACAGGTGGAGAAAAGGTAGGAATAACAGGTGAATGCTGTGATAGTGACCAGTATGCTAGTGACCAGTATGGCAGTAATTCCCCTGGTGGTGGTATAAGATCTGATAAGTGGGCATGGCAGGTATAAAGGTAAAAGCAAATAGCTGAGGATAATGAAATAGTTTTTGTTACAAGAGGACAAAAAACAAACATGTCACTTTAAATAATACAAGAATAGTAGTATGGTCGGGCATAATCTTGCAGCAGCAAGTGGTACAATTTGTTGTGCAGTGCAGGGATTTCTGAGATGACTGCCATGAGAACGGGAGCCCAGCAAGTGCTGAAGAGCTCCAGAGCTTCCTGTATGCAGAAGAGCTCTGTGTTACACTTGAAATCTTTTGAATATTTTTGCTTTTTCTGACAGAAATAGTGATTCATGAGGTTTCTGATGAGCTGAGGTTGAAGAAATCTGTTCTTTCAAACTCCTGTGATTCTTTTTTGCAATTATGCATTTAATAATGATGCTAATGATTTTCCTCTTTAAGTCCAGATAATTGCTTGTTCTTAGATTTCTGTAATACATTTCTGACTGCTCTAAGGTTGGAGCGTGATTAAGCCTCTGCATGCCAACCCAAAGCGTTCCTTCTCCTTCACACATCCTCCCCTCATTGCAGTAAACCCTAGAGGAGGATGTGAGAATGGGGAGATTCCTCATGCAGGTCATTAAGCTGTGGGTGGTCTTCTGGCTGTGCTCAAAGTGAAAATCAGTATTTGTTGTGCTTCCATTGCCTTGTAATACTAATTCCAGTGCTTTACTTGCAGAGAAGTTTGAACAGTAACACCGAGGTTCAAAACATACTGGAAAAAAAAATCACTCTTGTATTTGTTTACTAGCAATGCAAATACAAATCATAGTGTGGTTTGAATAAATCTCCTATACCATGCTTGGTATCCACATTATAGTGTCACTTCAAATATACAAAGGCAATTTATTTCAGTTACTCTAATTTCTCATTAAGAGAGAGTATAAATGGTTGTTGAATGACACTCACTTTAAGGAATAAATGTTTGTGTAGCAAACATTACTCTGCAACAGAATAGACTTCTGTTGTGCGAATTGCTTGCTCTGCAAGCTCAAAAATGCTTTCCAAAGCCAAAGTGAGTTTCTGTGAGACTTCAGCTTAGAAGTTTGGGCCAGTAACAGGCACAGCATATAGTCTCATTTTCCAGATCTGTGGGTTTTTTTTTTTTGGTCTGTTTGGGATCCATATGCATGTAGGAGCCTTTCTTACAGTAAAGATCTCACTGTATCTGAAATAAGTTGATCAACAGTTCTGACTGTCACTTTAAACCTATGAGTTCTGTTTGTTTGTTCATTTTGTCTGTTAAAAATCATTAAATTTGGTAATTTGCTTATATTGCTCTTTCAGATACTTAAACTACAGTTTTATTTACTTGCAGCTGAGAGCATACTTATTTTTCTTAGCCTGTGAGGTTGGATATTCCTGAAAATAAATTTAGGGGTAATGATTTTTTTTGGTGTTCTTTATCTTCCCCCTCTAAGGTTTGTTTCTTCTTTTGTGTGTGGGTTTTTTTGTTTTGTTTTGTTTTGTTTTTTTGTTTTTTTTTGTTTTGTTTTAATGGAGACACCTCCAGTACTTGCCGTGTTTTTGAGTTAGGCTTCAATTTGCTCGCCTGGGGATGAGGAACAGCGTAGCAGCAGTCATTTTTGGAGAAAGATGCAGGATTTGCAGGGAGAATAATTGTCAGACATAGTGTGAGAATCCATTTTGGCAGTTACACTTTTAACTTCTTGGTTCTGACAAAAGCCTCCCTGTATTTTGAGTTCTTAGATGTTTGTATTGAGCAAAATAGAGGAACCTGGGGAGGCAGCTCAAATTAATTAGGCATGTTAGAATTGTTTTCTCAGGGCTTAAAATTGTTGCTTTAAAGATATTTATGTTAGAAATTCTTTCCCTGACAGGTACAAATAAACATTTATTGTACGTGATTGTAAAGAGAGATGCCCCTGCAAGCTCTGGCATTTCATCTTGTTCACAGAGCAAAGGCATGGGAGCCCAATGCGCTGATCGTAATTCTTATGTTTGAAAAATGTTAACTTGTTAATATTCCGCAGTTATTGTCTTCTGGACAATAGGGGAATTCAGACCGTAAGGGAATCTCCACAGTCATGCAGATACTTTTGCTGTTGTGCAGGTGCAGAAACTGATGTAAGTTCCACAAGCTAGTGGAAAGCAGAGTGAAGTCTAATCTGTGCACTCTGTTTTCAGATCATATACTTTATTATTGTCACCAATAAGCATTACAGGACTTTTATCAGCCTATGAGTAAGGCTCTGGAAAACTTCCCTGCTCCAGTTTTAGACTAGTGCTATCTCAGTAAGACAACAGCTAAAAATGAGAATGTCCTGTGACTTAGAGTGAACTTAATTCTCTCGTGCTTTCAAAGGAAGCAGGCTTTGGGCTTAAGACATTGTTTGCAGACTGAAGGAGCTGATGTGTAGTGGTAAGTCCCCTTCTGCTGCTGGCACTGCAAGACCACAGAAAAATTGCTCCAAAAGCATCCAGGAGTCAGTTCCAGCCCAGATCCTGCAAGTGATGTCTGCTTGTTCTAGATGACAGAAATAAGCTTTGTTTATTGATCGGTTTTACTAGGACTTAGCTAAGAATTTCTGTTTGTCCTGTCCTGGTGCAGATTTTAGAGAATGTCTTCAAACCAGAATTAGTTTGGGAAGTACCTCCCCATTACAGAAGTACTTGTCTCAGACTTGAGCTAATGCTGTGATAGTTTAGGTGACACATCAAACAGGCAGGATGGTGTTTGTGGTATTTATACAATCTCTTCAACTGGGCTATCCAGCTTTCCCAGCAAATGGGCCGTCTGCACTATGGTAACCACAGCTTTGGGTTTTGGTCTGTCTTATTGCAGTGATAACACCACGTACCAGTGACTCCTGAGACATTTTGCTGGTTGCTGCCTCTCAGACCTTTTTGAAACAAGTTATCACACCTTCAGGCAAAGAACAAACCCATACAAAAGTGTGTATAAAAGGCGGGGGGAGGGATAACAAAAAACAATTGTTCACTCCTTGCCTTACTGCTTCGTGTAGCATTACGCATTTATGTTTATACAGCCTGTTTTGTTTGCACGTGGGGATGTTCAAAGGGAACTTCAGTGATGTCCCGGAATGTGGGAGAGGTGGATGAACAGCTGACTGGGAGTTCAAAGCACAGAATGAAAGCTGGTTTATTTTCCAAGTGCCAAGAATCACTTTTGCTTTATTTAGATTAAACTAGATTATGGCATTGAAAGCCCAAGTACATTAACATTCTTATATAAAACAATGGGGGAGGCAATATTACAGTTGAACTAATTGTTAA
Organism: Netta rufina; assembly: GCF_964035555.1. NCBI lineage: Eukaryota > Metazoa > Chordata > Aves > Anseriformes > Anatidae > Netta > Netta rufina. Next base: position 22,574,940 of record NC_140125.1, read on the forward strand.
TTATACAGATAGTCTTGCTGCATATTTTCTTAAGACTCTGGGAATTTTTTTGATAGAATAGATTGGGGTAGCTGTGACGGGAAGAACAGAGCAGTAAATGACTTAGGAATGAAGATACCAAACACGGTGTTTTCTTCACTTGGGAGCATACTTAAAACTGATTAAATATTTGCTTTTAGGTATTTAATCTTCATGTTTCAGGCATGGACATGCTACCTCTGTCTGTCGTCTTAGTGCTTGTCTAAATCTCTATTCAAACCTTTGTGTCTCCTTACATAGTGGGTAATTCTGTGGAGGATCAGCATCCCTTTTTTGTTGAGGTCCTGCTTTTGTCCTGTTGTTCGCTTGCTGAATAGTCGATTGTGATGAATTTGAGAATGGGGCTTGCCAAAGCCTGAGCAGTCTTACACTGTCATTGCTGACAATAATGTCTGTTATGTGCATGTGGAAAAAGAAATGGCATCTCTGATGATTTTATTATTACTGGAAGAAGAAAATTGGATTTTGTAAGGAAAATGGGATTTTTCTATTTGGGTATTTCAAGTTTTACTCTGTGGCACGTTCAAGCAGTGATTATTTCTAAAAGGTCTGGGATTTATTTTTTTAAGTGTTTTTTGTAACCGTTCTGACCTTTCTCTCTCCTCTGGAAAGATGGACATATAGAACAATTGGAATCCAGTTTTAAGAAAAAAAAAAGCTTCCAGCTCCTTGTGTCCAACAACAGAATACCAGAGTTGGCACTAACATGCTTTATTACCACAAGAATATCTTAAGGTCTGCATATGGACCTACCCAGACTGTAACTCTTAATTCTAGTTAATTGATTACCCTGCCTGAGATGATTTCAAGCTTTACTGGATACTGTATTTATGTGAATTTCTGCAAAGGTGAAAGAAGATAGAAGTCACTCACCTGGGGAAAAAGTGGATTGTTGCTTTTTCCACTGCTGCTAGAGGTGGGAGAGTTACCCTTAGGAGTAGGCATTATGAGAGCAGCTGTGAAGACAAAAAATAAAATTGGGAAGAAAAAAAAAAGTGCATGCATCCTGATGAATAACTGCAGTATTGTAGTATTTCTCTTTTATCTTTTTTTTTTTTTTTTTTTTTTCCAACTGGTCCCTGGGAGATTCCATTTGGGAAGGAAGGTGTTAAGATTTGTAATGCTATTTTTGTGAAGGTAACCTTTCAAAAACGGCTGAACAAGTCACATTTATAAACGTTTCTGTTTTGGTTACTTATTAAAAATATATGTCTTGTTTGGCAGACTTTTTACACTCAAATAGCCTCTTTTGGAGTGAAGTGTTAGGTTAATGTTGATCTGCACTCTCTATTCCTAATTTCTCTTGCTGTTAAATTCTTTATGCTGCTCTCTCTCAGAAATGGTGTGAGCATTAGCTTAAGGATGCAGTGGTTCTATACAGTATGCACTGAGCTGTATTGTTCCTCAGAAGTATTTTGCTACAGAGTCTCAAACCATTGAAATCCTTCACATTGAACGGTTTTCAGTATCAGTAGGAATGTCAGACTTGCTTCATACTGTTCTTTAAAACTTTTGCCACAGGATGGAGCTGTTGCACTGTCCAAGTATGAGCAGTCACTTAGACGAACTGCAACCTAGCAATGTTTTCAGTGCTAACCTAAAACTAAGGCTCCTGTCACTTGATTGTTCACCAGTCTGTGTATTATGGACTCACTTTATCCATTTTGAAGAAGTAGGAAACTTGGAACAAGGTGTTGTTGGCTTCCTGACTGTAGATCACCTTTCAGTTTCTTAGAGGCAGCTTTGCACCATATGACAAGCCCAGGTAGTGAGGTAATAATCCACATAAAGGAGATTTGGTTCATGTATCACTGAATATGTTTAATATTAAATTTGTTTTTTTTTTTAAGCCTTTATTAAATCCATATTTGTGTTTTAGAAATGTGCCAAGAAGTGTTCTAATGAAGCAGCACCTGGGGGTTAATAAATGATATCATGAATCCTTTTTGATTGCCAAGAAAGATTTTAATAAAGGAAGCCATGCCCAGGGTTGACCGTTTCATCCACAGTGAATAATTGATTTGTTTCCTTATTTCTTTCATTGGTTGGTTAAAACAAGTTTCTTTATCAGTATCAGGTCATTTATGATTGTCATTTGTGTACCATTTGCATGAAGAGCTGGCCTTTGAGATGTCTCTCAGTGCAAATGGCGTGTGAGGTGTTATTTTGGTTGCTTGAAGGGCTTCCATCTTTTCCTGCCCCTCTTTCACATTCATCTCATCTTCTCTTCCTTACCCTCCCCTCATACAGGGTCAAGTGAAATCTGAAGAGGGACCAGAATGGAATATACTGCGAGATGACTTCATGATGGGAGCATCTATGAAAGACTGGGACAAGGAAAGTGATGGAGAGAGCAATACTGAACAAGGAGGTGGTCTGAAACAAGAAGATGACAGTGACTGAATGAAACTGAAAATTATCAAGATAATTTTTTATCTTTTTTCTTTATTTGGATAAAAAGTCAACATTCTGTGAATGTACAATGGTTGGAGGATGTTTCTTTTCTTAAAAAGAAACTTGCACAACTTTGGCGTGCATTTTCTCCTCCATGTCACACTCTTATTTAATATAGCTACGTTTGCTATACTGAAATCCTGAAATATTTTCCAAAACATGTATAATTTTCAACATACTTCCAAAATATTTTGTACAGTCAAAATAGTGGCACCTGCCCAATAAAAGATAGATTTTGCCAAGGTCATTAAAAGTTTATACATTAGTCATAGCAGTTGATGTATTAGTGCGCCTGCATTTGCAAATCAGAGTTGCACTTTGAAAAGTTGTTAGCAATTCGCAGTAGAAATGGCTTACAATAAACACAGAAATGCCTTCACCTTGTAAAGTTATCGGACTCCTATAGAGACTTTATTACTTTGGCCAGGAGAGGTTTTGTAGATAATAAAGAAAAGTAAGCGTTCATGTGACGGTCTGGTCTTGGAGCATTACTTTGATTAGAGACAACTCTAGAAACATAATTGTGAAATGGGACTTGACCTTACTGATTGGCTTTTTGTGTGCGTCTATGTACACATATATATAAATATATATATAAATATATATATATATATATATATAAAAGCATACATGTATATGCATGTATGTTTTTTCTCTGCAAGCCTAAAGTTGTATGTCCTAAGAGACTCGTAAGAGTGGAAAGGACAGTCATTGCTATTGTGTTTGTGGGGGCAGGAAGGGCTTTTCTAGCAACACTGCATAGAATTGTATTCAGTGTTGGTTCATTTGCAGTTCCAGTGTTCTGGTCTTTTTCAGTAGGGAGCCAGACCTCCAAGATGCATCCTGTGGATTTAGTCAACTGTAATGCTAATTCCTCAGGTCTGCAAGGGTCAAACAAAAGCCCCTCCTTTAAGGTGCATATTCTAACAATACCAAATTTTGGAAAACACACATCAGTATAACACTACTCACTTTGATTAAGCAGTTTCTCCTAATAGGTGGTTAGGTTGCAGAGGTGTAGAAACCAGTGTACATAATACAAATATATAGAATCATGTGAGTACAGATGGAATAGCATGGTGGTTAAGGAGTTTTAAACGAGAAGCTGAGGCTGAATTCTTCTGCCTTCACTAGTTGGATTGTCTGTCTGATGCTGTGTAGTTTAACTTAAAAAATGCAGAAATGTGATAGCAATGTGAAGAGAATGTTTTAGGTCCTCTGAATTGATATTTAAAAATATATAGTGTCTACAGATACAACTTGAATTTTTGGTCTTCAGCATTGAAATGTGTGGTAAGACAGTGTATTTAAGTTTTGTAACGAAGGCATTGAGGAAGGCAGAGGGATTGAACTGTGTGTGTTTTACAGCATAAAAAATATACATACAAAATGGTAGAGAGAAACCCATCCTAACAACTGGCAGTGGTTGCGTTATCCCTAGCCTATTCATCTGGTATATATTGTAGCATAATTCTTTGAGGAGAACTCAAGCTAACAGCAGAAATGTTTAGATTTTCAAGCTGCTTTGAGTGTTAAACATATTAGATATCTGAGTAGACATTAGTTTGTGGCCTGATATTTATTATCACAAATGAAGGCATACACCCAAAATATCAAGTGGCAAAACCACAGAAGTTTGACATATGGTTATCCCAGCTTCTGAAGGTTAGACATCTGTATAGCTGTTCAGCTAGAGCTGGCATCTCATTAGTGCAATACAAAAATATACTACAATGAATCTTGAGTCTATAAAACAGCATAATAGTCTAATCTGACGTTGCTTTCTTTCTGCAGACTTTAGTTACTTTGTGTGGAAAAACTACATCAGCACCTTTAAATCTAGAGTAGGTCTCTAGGTTTATATCACCAGTCTCTGGCTGAGATCAAACTCTTGAAAAATAATCTAGTTTTTCTTAGAAACTACAATATCCTGAGGTGATTATGAAAACTTCAGACTACTTTCAAAATACTTCTAGAATACTCAGGTGTTTAACTGTGTGCATCTTGAGCTCCCATTCCATTTAAAGTGCATAGCAGTGCTTAAATATTTTGCCTATAGAATCAAAGCATTTCTTGCCTTTTAAGAGGCATACTACTCAGATTTTTTGTTCAATGGGATAATTTTATAAATCTGATAGTGCGGCTTGTCCTTTCATTGTGACATAAGCAGAGAAGCTCCTAGAATAACTTCAATGGGTAACTAATTCTAAAAGAGAAATAAACTAAGGAGTCCTGTGGCAGATGGAAGCAGTGCATTTTAATTTTAGGCATTTGGCACTGGTTTATTTCACAAGTTCAGTTTTAATTGACTAGCAAATCAAGAGCTAAACCTTGCTTGGCCCAGACATCTTCCAGTTTCCTCTCGTTTGTAGAATCAGCTGGCCCACCTGCCTCCCTACCAGCTTTTTCAGTAATATTCTTCCTTTTCAACAGCTAAAAAGAACAATATTTAGCAGTTTTTCCCGTCAAGAGTTCTCAGTGTATTTTGCCTGCTCCCATGAATATCTCTGCTTTTCTCAGTGTATTTTGCCTGCTCCCATGAATATCTCTGCTTAAGCAAAGCTGTGCTGCTGCCCTTCATTCCAGAGAGCATGAATCATCTTAACTTTGTATATTTCTGTACCTATCTATATAAAGCCAATAAGGATGGGGTGGTTCCAGTTTTGTTAGGCTTCAGGCCAACTCCAGAGTATGTAGAGTTTAATATTGTATGGATTGCATGCAAGTAACAAGGTTTTGTTTAATAAGAGAAGGCATAGGGTCAGCTCTTCCCATGCCTGTCCTCTTCCCGTCTAGTTTCTCAGCAAGGAAAACATGATTTGGCCTATGGAAAAATGGACCATCTCCCTTCTTTTCTTCAGCCTGCTGTTAGGGAGAAACTTTGGGAGTGGTCGTAGAATATCCTTGTGTGTGATGCTACTGCATCACGTAGTCTTCCCTGCTAAAACATGGAGGGAAGAGGTCCTAGTTCTGCAGCTGCAAGGCAGATTCTCGTGGAGTTCAGAAGTTGAGCAGAACAAAAGGGCTGGAAGCTGCTGCCTGGGGTCCCTGCTGCTTCCTAGTGGAGACAGGGCTCTTTCTCTTTCCTCTACTCTCTTTTTGTTTGGAGTCCATAAAAGTATTTTGACTATCTGATACTTCCAGAAGAAGGTGGTCTGTAATGCTGCATCTGTTCAGAGCTGGCTCAGTAGCTGTCTTCAGGGAGGAAGGCAGAAGTCATCTGGCACACCACGCTGCACAACTTAAAATGACAAACTCCTCATTCTTATGAAATGAGTCCTGGCTTAGTTAATATCCACACAGAACAGTCATCAGTGTTGCTTACTTCCAGCCCCTGCAAATTGCTCAATGATTTCTTCAAGACTTGCTGAGGTAAAGAGTAAGAGGGGCCAGGAGAAGGCTTTAAATATTGAAGTCTCCTAAACTTTTATTAATAGATAGGATCCTACTGCTAAACAAAATGCTAAACATATTCTAGGACCTCAATGACAGACACTGGAGACATGGCAAGTTCTTGGTTAACAGATTGTTAATTTCCTTCACTGTTACCCTTAATGCAAAGGCTTTTAGTTTCTATCAGCATGTAAACCTCAAAGTTTTCACCTCTGTAGATGATCTACTAGATTAGGGCTTTTCCTTAATCATTCTTTTTTACACACAGAGTGGCCAATACTTCTTAGAAAAAAACACTTTTTTCTCTTAAGAGATGTTGAAATAAGACTTATGTTGAACTGAATGGTTTCAGCACTTGCTGAAAGATGCTTGTGTTGGTGCGATGCTTCATCCTTTGGAATGAGGGTAGCATAGGGTTGTTTGCTGTAATTTAAAAAAACGTTAACATATTTGAATATTGGAGTTTCCAATAGCCATTCCTGAGCCTTTTATAAACTACATTTATGAATGTAATCCTGAAGATTATGACCAAGGGCCCTTGGCTATAGAGTCACTTTGTTGCTTTTAACTTTGTTTTTCTATCCCAGTCAGGAAGAACATTCCCATTCTTGTTCAGAACAGAAACAAATTTAAGAATTGCTTGATCCATGCAAAATGGTAGTGAAAAGCTTTCTAGTTTGTAGATGTTTATGATTTACTTTGAATATTTACTGCATTGACTTTCTTGTTGTCTACAATTTATTTAAAGAGGATTTTCTTTGTTTTACAAGTGATCTGTAAATTGCAAAGCTTGTTGGCACTGATGTATCGGAGTGGGAAGCTGCTGACAGAAATACGTGTAGTGAGCAGTTCTGGGCTTTTTTTCCACCTCTGCAGCTTCCTAACAGTGTTCTTTTGAGGCAGCCTTATACTGAGTGCCCTACGTTCAGGGACAGATACTGGTGTGCATCCATTTCAGAAAACGTGCCTAAAGTTGGGCTTCTGAATGAAAACCCTCATTAGAGGGTTGGGTACCACAACTTACTCTTCTTTGTAATTGAGAATTTGACTTACCTGCACTTACCATACATGCAGTTGCCACCTTGCAGTGCTGCTTTGGAGATCAAAAGTGATCAAAACCATGTTGTTAGCAACCTACGCAATGGTGATAAGACTTTCTAATTTATAATTCCCATGAGTTTCCAGAGAGCTTACAGTTCAAAAGTAACAGATGTCACAGCTATGCATTGGTGACAAGAGTGTGTTTTTGCATACTGTTTTTTTTTAGGTGATTGGAGTACTTGACAATACCTGCTGAAATTTTCTTGGTTATGTGCTTATGAAAGAAATATATTTTTATTAAAAAGATACGTCATAAAATTCTCAAGTGGTGTTACTTCATGACAGAGAAACAACGAAGATTTTTCAGAGCCTTCAGGCAAGATTATCCGTTTCAGGGCTCCTTACTCTGCCAGACAATGTATTAGACCTAAGTATAAATACACTTCCAGTAAAACAATTGAACAAACAAATCCAGCTCATGGGGATAATACATTGCCATTCATTGTGCAGATTTTGTTAGCAAAGGGACTCGGCCTTGCAAGACATTGAACGCCTTTCTGACATTGTCTCAGTGCAACCAGGTTAGGCCAAGACCGCCAGTACCACTGCTGTTTTCTGTTCATTAATTTTATTTTTTTTTTAATTGCTGGAGCAATTACTACAATCTTGTGTGTTATTGTCTAGAATTAAAGTGAAAGTGAAATAACTTTTATGTAAAAAAGATAGTTTAAGTAAAAAGGGAAATGAGTTACCTCTGTGTCTTCCTGTAACATCAATACTGCACTTAACCAGAGACAGACCATTGTCTTTGTTTCTCATTCACTTCAGTTACTGTTGGAGCATAATGCTAGACCATCTGCCTTATGACAAATTGTTTTTTGTTTGTTTGTTTGTTTGTTTTGTACTACAGAACTAAGTTTGGTTTCTTGTTCCATCAGTGCTTTGCATGCTGTCTCTGTATGCTGCTGTGTTAAGGTAGTTGTCACAAAAAGTTGCCACCATTATTTGAGGTTAGTAATCAAGATGACCTGCCAAACTAGTGATAAATTTATATGAAAGTAGTATATAATTCCTTCCCTCCTTATGCATCGTGCTGTCTACATACAGACAACTTGCAGGTGACCCACTGGATTTGGCCTCTGAAGGTCAAAGACAGGGAGCCTGTTTGAAGCCTTGGTAGTTCAGGAAGCAATGTAACGAACCATGATGCAATGAGGAGTGGCTGTGAGGGTCACCTGTGGATATGGCCTTGTGAACCAAGTGAAATGTACTGAAGTAATGTACGTACCTGCTCTGGGTGTCTTTCTGTACTCCCTTGTACATGTCACTGACTTTATACGCTTGTTATTCATGAAGGAAATTTGGCTAAAACAGTTACGGCATTTATCCATAATAACAGAGAACTTAGTGCCCCAAACTTGCTAAAGTTATAAGTGGAAAAGAGCCTTCTGTTTCATGCTTTATTCCTAATGGTTCTTCTCAATACTGGTAGGACAGTAATTGGTTAAGAGCACAATTAGTCAGAGTCCTTTATTCGAGTTGTTACTGGGTCTAACAGCTGCATTATTGGCTTGTGTGCCTTTTTTTTTTTTTTTTAATTTACCTGTAAATGTTGTCTGAACACTCACGTCATTAACATTTGTGAGAGTAGGCATTTAGCTGTCAGCCTGTATCCGTGACAGAGAAAGTTGATGTCCAAAGGACAGATCATCCTCTGACGTAGTTAATGGTGATACATGTAATTCTCCTGCTCTTGATACCAGTTGTTCTTACATCTTTTCTGAACAATGCCATTCTTTCCCTTCTTAGAAGGGGTGTGTCACAAACCCCTCCTCTTGAGGTATACCTTCAGGAGGGCTGCCACATTCAGCCCTGGGCTGGCAGATGTGCATCTGTTTGAGCACTTGCCTAAATCTGCTAGCCTTGATGGGTCTGTAGCACCTCAGATGGGAAAGAAAGCTGTAGTTGATGTTCTTTGCCTACTGAGGTAGCGTAAGATGCTGCAAAGTAAAGGAAGGATGTGTTATATAATGCAGGGTGGGAAAGGAGACTTCTACAATGAAAAAAATTACAAGCTAAGGTTGCCAAATTTTCCAGTATTTGGTACATTTAAAGAGCAACCCTCAGGATAATATAAATAGCTATAGCAGAAGATAAATATGTATCTTAGAATATAAGTATCTTCTGCTATAGGGAGAAAAATATCTTCTGCTATAGGGAGAAAAATATCTTCTGCTATAGGGAGATGAATCCCAACTGAACTGAAATGGAGCCACTCAAGAATATTGTTTTCATTGGTTTTGGTAGCCAGGCATAGAAAGCAGGTTTAAAAATGTGTGAGACTGGGAGGAGAGAGAAAGGCAATACAAAGACTTTCTCCAGAACTAGTTTTGTGAGTGCAGCAGAAAACCTTAACAGTGCATGTGTGTTGTTTTTTTTCCCCTGGGGTAATATGAAACAAAGCACTGCATTCTGTAAACTCATGGGGATTATCTCAAATGTGTGTCGCTTAAAAACATCAGGAAAAACATTTCTGAAGCTGCATAAACTCACTAAAGCTTTCCTTCTGTGTGGACTTCACCAGCAGCTTGTGAAGAAGCCAGGATTCCAGTCCCCAGGCTGTCTGGCTTTTTATGGGTTAAAATACTGCATTATTGGCTGGCCCATTTTTTGAATTTGCTGCCAATTAATCTTGCTCCATACGTAATCTTCTTAAACCTCTGTAGTGCAATGTGATGTATATTCTAACTTGAGTTGCATAACTTTAATTTCCTGAAATAAACTCCAATTGATGCTCTGTTAGGAATACAGTATTTATAGGTATCATTTGTATGTTACTTCGTGGGGCATAACCCAAATCATCATGGAGTGGTTCAGAAATAGCAGGCAACAGCCGTAATACTGAGAAAGAGATGCAGGTCAGGGGTTCAAACACAGAGATTAAAGGGATGACTTCTACCCTACTGTCTTTACTTTGTCATGCTTGCTGTAAGTAGATGTCAAGACCCTGTGGTATATAAACCCCTGCGCTTGCATTTCTCTCTCTTTTATTTTTTATTTTTAGTTAGCAAACCTGATCATTTTCCTCTGCTGATACTTACAGTAGAAATCTTACTGACTTTAGTGGAAACAGAATTTCCTGTGGTGATTAAAACCACAGGTGCTAGGATTAAGGAAGGCCTTTTTTTTTTTTTTTTTTTTTTGGTGGTACATACGCTAAAACTGGAAAGATACAGAGAAGATTAGTGTGGTAACCCCAGGGCTGACAAGCAGATTTGGAAGAGAACATGAGAGGATCAAACTGGGAGGTATAACCATGGCGGAACTTGTCTGGCATTCACGAAATTTTTATCAAGGCTTCAGTCTTAACTAATTTGAAGATGGGAATTGGCTGTTAGAAGAAGGAACGCCTTTGAATGCAGCACTGATGTGTGTTTGCAACCTTTTTAAAAAACAAATGTATATTTCAGGATAGGAATTTTAGCCCATTGGTGTTGATTTCCGTAGTGTCCTGCAGTACTCTTTGGAGAGCGTGGGCAACTTTACCACCAGGGAGTTATTTTCTAGGATGTCAAATCCAAGCTCCATAAGACGGGTAATAACCATAGCAACGAAATGCAGACTAATGGTCATGTTCCTTTCTGTTTGTAGAATTCTGGGACTTTTGCAGGAGAGTTATTCTAAGGGCCAGCTATAATATCTCAGTACCTCCCATTCCTGTAAATTTTAGTAATATTGACTTGAGGTGTCTTGGGATCGGGATCCTGTCTGATGTTGTTGTTTTCGTAGTACCATTTAGATGTATTTTATTAAGGTACAGTTCTAAATACAGACTGCACACTGCCTTGTGGACATTACTGCTTACTGTAATACGGTGTTCTCACTTGGTGGTGGAGGGGGTGGCATTCCACAGGATCCCAGAAGAGCCTCCTGAATGGCTTTCTGGGCCATATCCTGTTGACAGTTCTCTTGTGGTCATTTCCACAGAGCTTACTGACTGTGTTTGTGGGAATGAGAACTTTCGTGTATGTATGTATTCCACTTTAATTTATATATATACACATACATATCAGAAACATACCTTCGATTTGCCAGTTGGCAAGTAGTTACACATGCATGTGTATATATGGATAGCAGTCTTGCGTGTTAAACAGTGTGTTATATAAAGTAGCCATTATCTTCTGGAACACGAGCGTTGCAGAAGGGGGCTGGGGCTGTGTGAAATGCAATCCTCGCGGCAGTGGGGCTGCTTGTATTAGTAAGGTCAGCAGGATTTGCTCTCAAAATTCATATAGGCATTACTGCACACAGTAATGAAATGTACAGCACAGAAGTGTGGACTTGTACTTCAGTAAAGATAATAAACAGAAAAATCTAGAGGGTTATTATGGTGTATATATTAAAATTTTCCATTATTTGTCATCTCCTTTTTGCCTTACCTTTATTAGGTGTCACCTCAGCTCTACAAGTTGAACCTTCTTATGCGTGCTTTTATAAAAAGGAGAATTCAAAAGTTTTTGCCTAGCACCCTGCATCAGAATAGCTGAGATTCTGCATGACCACAGCAACTGCTGCTGATTTCTGTGCATGCCACAAAGAATTAATTGTGCAAGCATCCTACAGTCGTCATCAGTGTGCGAGTTTACAAAAGTCACCTCTTAACTTTTAAAAGTTATTCCTCTTCCAACAGTGTTCTTTAGTGTATGAAATGTGGCCGGCCACCTTACTTAATGACCTGGTCGTCAGCAGTTTTAGAAAGATTATTGCCTTTGTATTTTGCACAGCACATTTGCGTATAACCAAAACAATCTAAAAAGAAACCACAAATTGTAAAATCCTGACCACATAATTTTTAAGTTAATAGGAAACATGAAACTTTTAAGTTTAGTGAAGTAACTTTCCAGGTGTCCCTGTTTTTCTAATAAACAGTTACTGTTTATTAAAAAAAAAATAAATCAATATATAAAAAGACGGTATTGTATTGAATTAAAAGCTCTAGAACAGATGAGTTCTGTTCTTTCCCTGTGTAAATGCTGAGGGCCAGTTCCTGCTTTCTGACTTACAAAGCTCCCACTGACAGCAGCCACACAGGGTAAGTCCATTTCATAGAGGTAGAGAGAATGGGCAAGTGCAGGGTTAGTTCAGCTTTAGTGCCTGGTAATCCCAACAGCTTTTGAAGCTAGCGGGTGCTCATTAAATACAAACTGTTTTGAAATGGATAAAAATAAAGAGTGTTTCAGGATAACACACAAAGCTGTGATTAGGATGTCTTTTGACAGCTATCTGAAACTTAAAGGTAAAAAGTGGAAGCTGAATTACCTGTGGAGGGCACGTGATTATTAAATTCTGGTGATATTGCTCTTTGTCCAGCTTTGAAGAGCGCGTGCAGTTTGGCTTGGTAATCTCTGATAGCCTCTTCTGTGTAATGCTTCCTTTAGTGAGGTAAAGCTGTCACCCATTTAGAGGCTTGTACCCTGGGGAGGAGGAGAGACAAATACATGCAGCGGGGAGATTTGGGAAGTGAGATCAGATAAGTCATGGTGTGTATATCATGATGTATATGTTCCAGATATTTTCCATTTGCAAAATGGAAAGTCGGTGTTTATGGACGCCAATGTGCATTTTAATGATTTGGCGAGTAGGTAGGTGTCCTTTCCTGGGGCGAATCAGAGCAGCTCAGGCATGTGCGATGGGCCAGCTGCAGCTGTTGGGGATTTAGCTCAAGTAGCCGGGGCTTTCGTAACAGAAAAGCCAAAGCCTGTCTGTGCCGCTGCTCCCAGGAAGTCCTGCGTGGCAAAAACATCACCATGGTGATACCAGAAAGTTGTAGGGAATTCAGCTTTGTTGCAGCAGTGAGGCAAAATAGAGATCTGAACCCGGGTAAACCTGACACCCCATGTCACACTGAGAGGGTCAGAAACAGAAGCAAACAGGCCACCTCGAATGTGAACAAAACAGATGGGTTTTAAAGGGACTAGGAAAAAAAAAAAAAAGTTTCTGAGGAAACATTGCCAAATCAGAAGGAATCGCAGCAGCATTCAAAACCTAGTCAGCCTGGTGTGCTGTCAGCCTGGAGGCATCCCTGGTGACTTCTGCAGAGGGCTTCTGTGGAGCTTGGGCCTCCAGCACCTCTGGCTGCAGGGGGAACCCATACTGCCACAGCACCAGGCACAGCCCCATCTTCACAGTCCTACAGGCTATGGGGCTGCTTCTTGCAAAAGAGATGGCAAAGGGGTGTGTGTGTGTGTGTGTGTGTGTGTGTGTGTGTTTACTTTTCTCCAAATTTGAACAAATGCAAGAATCTGGGGGGATCTGGCAGGGCAGGAAAGTGTCGAGCACTGTCCCCAGGGCTGCTCAGAAGCCCCCAAGGCAAGCACTGGGCAGTGCATTAACAGCAGCCAAATGTTGTTACTGGGCCATGGGGTTAGAGCAAGGTGTTTCTCCATGGGTTTTGCTGGAGCTTTTGGAGGAAATAACTCAATAAGCCTTTCCTTTAGAAGTATTTGCAGTTGAGGCACCTTGTGCTGCAGCGCTGGTTCGTCAGCTGAGCAGTGAAGTCAGCTGAGCTGTGAGATGTAACAGCTCAAGGAACTGTCCCCTTGGTTTTGTACAGGTGTGTTGCAGAAGTGAAACCAGCTGAGTCTACATGTTGAGATTGCTTATTTATTTGAGTAATTCTGGAAACGTTGCCATTCCTCTCACTGCAGCTGTGTTTTTGAGGTCAGTAGGAGTGGGACATTGACATGCACAGCAGTAAAAATGTGATGTTGTGGCCCAGACGTTTAATCTGGCCTTGCAGGAATTCATGGATTTAGGCAGAAAGCACCATTAGCTCTTGGACTGGGGACGATACAGCCTCGCAGTGACAAGTGCCATACACACCCAAGTACTTCTAAAGGATGAAGAGTAAATTTATTTCCAAAAACTGCATGTGCACAGTACTTGTAAATATATATCCTCAGCTCCTTTGTCTCTCTGCATCTCTTCCTTGCAGTTTGGCAGCATTGGCAGGACTCCTCCGTGGGGGAATCCTGCACAATGCAAGCAGCACACCGCAGCGCTGTGACCTCCCCAGCCTGTGGCTGTCATGGTTTGGAGGAAGACCTTTTCTGTGCAGATGCACCAAGAAGGAAGAGGAACGTTAATTCAGAGGGGGCTTTGGGGACAGAAGGGGTGAGGGGAAGGAAAAGTCTACCTAAACTTTTTACAAAGTAAACGCTGATCAACAGGGCTGATAAATGGGCTGTGAAAGAGCTTCGCGGCACGAAGTCGCGGGATGTGTAGTGGACCCAGGAATGATGTTTCCAGAGCCGGGTGCAGCCGTCCTCCCGAGGTCACAGCACCAGCCCCCGGCTGCCTGCACGGCCCAAGCCTGCGATGTTCGCTGCGGCCGAAGGAGGCAGCGGAAAAAACTGAATGACGGAGTCATTCCGCGGGGCTCCAGAGCTCCTGTCAAGTGCGGGCGAGGAGGTACGAGCACACCTCGGGGAAGGAGCAAACGCTGCTCGTCCCTCCCTGCCGGGCAGGGGCAGCGAACGTGCAGAGAAGGGAAGGGGCAGAGCGCGGGGGGGGGGGGGGTCCCTCCGGGGCGCTCCCTGCTCTCCGCCCGGGCTCCCACCCGGCTCCGTTCCTCCTCTGGAGCAGCGCTGCCGCTCGGCCCGATGTAGTACCGGGCGCAAGCAGCCTCAAAGCCTTCCCTTTTAAACAGGAGGGGGGAGAGAGCCGGGGCGGCGGGGTGCCCCCCACGGGGGGGGAGGCGGCGGCGGCGGGCGGCGGCGCCCCGGGCTGGCTCCCCGCGGCCCCACCACGTCACCCCGCGGCGGGGCGAGCGGCGGGGCGGGGCGGCCCTATAAAGGGCCCTATAAAGGGCCGTGTCCCCGCGCGGCCGCGATGCTGGCTGCCGCCACCCGTCCCCTCCTCGCCGGGAGCGCCGCGGCCGGGGGGCGCCGGGGGGGGAGCCGCCGGGGGGGGGGCAGCGGCGCGGCTCGGCCCCGGGACGCTGCTGCCGAGGAGGCGGCCGCGGCGCTGCCTGGCGGAGCGCGGCGGAAGGAGGAGGAAGAGGAGGGAGCTGCGAAAAAAGCGCAGCGGCCCGGGCGGGGGTGGGTCGGTGCATGCGGCGCGGGGCGCAGGCAGCAGCCGGCGGGAGGCGGGCGGCCGGAGCAACACCAGCAGCAGCAGCAGCAGCAGCAGCAGCAGCAGCACCGCTCGCTGCCGGGCCTCGGGGCTGCGCGCCGCCGGCCGCACACGTGCGCGCCTCCCCCGGTGCCGCAGCGCCCTGCCGTACCCATCACTTCTTCCCTAACTCCCTCCCTCCTTCCCTCCTCTTTTTTTTTTTTTTTTTTTTTTTTTTTTTGGTGCCTGTGTGCGTTTTCCACCCTGCTCCGCCAGCTCGCTGAGAACAGCCTCTTTTCCGACTTACGCGACTCGCGGGTTTGTTTATCGGTTTGTTCCCCCTCCCTACACCCCCGTCTTATTCTATTTTATTTTTTCGCCCCTCCGAATTTCCTCCAGTCGTAGCTCCTTTTTTGTATTATTATTGTGTTTTTTGTGATTTATTTTTTTTTTTCACTGACGCCTCCCGTGCGTTTTTCGATCGCAAGCCGTCCTTGCGGTCCGTTTTTTAACTGCATTTTGTCTGCAGATCTTCCCTTTGTTTGCACACATC
>NC_140125.1:22590731-22673310 GCF_964035555.1 Netta rufina
TCTCACCCTGGATCTGGCCACCGTGGCTCTCAGCCTGTCTACCTGCAGCACCCTCGGACATGGATCAGTTTATGCGCAAGAGGATCGAGCGATCCGGGGGCAGATCCTGAGCAAACTGAAGCTCACCAGCCCCCGGACGAGTACCCCGAGCCCGAGGAGGTGCCCCGGAGGTCATCTCCATCTACAACAGCACCAGGGACCTGCTGCAAGAGAAAGCCAACCACAGAGCCGCCACTTGTGAAAGGGAGAGGAGTGACGAGGAGTATTATGCCAAAGAAGTTTACAAAATAGACATGCAGCCTTTTTACCCTGAAAGTAAGTCTTCTGTGTTTGTGCATGTGTGTGTAATTTTGCCCCGAGGCTTGGCAGTGGCCACCACCTGAAATACCAGCCCTGTGCATCGTATTCCTCCTTTTCTGCTCCAGTTCTCAACGTCTTAGGTGGTTACTTACAGGGTTTCTTTTAGGTGAGGGGGGATATGTATGTGGACAGTGTGGGGGGCTCAGCTACCTCCAGACTCACGGGATTTCAGACACCCTTGAGTCACCCAGGAGCTCCGCAGGGTGCCTGCACTGCCCACCACCACCTACCTGAGCACGGCTGCCCCCCCCTGGGATCCCGCTCCCTCCCCAGCACCGGCTCGGCTTCCCCGCAGCCCCGTGTGCAGCCTCCAAAAAGAGCCAATATCTTTCCACTGTTGTTGTTTCCCTTGGAGTGTCTGTATTGGGCAGGTTTCCATCTCTCCATAACTGAAAAGAAAAGGAGGTCTAGAAAAAAAATAGAAAAAAAAATTCACCGCCAGCTTCCCTTCCCTTCTCTCTGCGCCCCTCTGGCACATTGTCCTGCAGACGCTGTGCAGATCAGTACTCAGAGAGGACAGAGGCACAGACATCCTCCCTCCTCTTCCAGCTGTAACTAGCCGCCCGGTTCAGTTCATGGGCGCTTTCATTTCAGGTACAGGAAAAGTTTTCCCTTCTGGTTAGCCTCGGTTCTTGGAACCTGTCTCAGCCCGTCTGCCTTTTTGCTGTTATTAACGACTTTCTGATGATCCACGCCACGTTGTGCACAGCAGAAGGGTACAAATGCTCCGTGCTGACCAAATCCACTTAGCGTGATTAATAATCGTAACGACGTGCCTCTTTGTTTTGGTAGTGAAGTTTAAGTGTACAGGGAAAAAAAAAAAAAAAAAAGAAGAAAGAAAAAGCACTGCACTGCACTCCCTTAAAAGAATCTAGATCATCATCATACCCAGGAAAGTGAAATACCAGAAGCAGAAAATAACTCCACCATTCGCGTATCCAAGTCGAGCCCGTAGTCTTTTCATTTCGTTCCTTCCCTCTCTCTTCCCTCCCCCGCCACTTGATGCCCTATATACTTACTGTCTGGTTTTGAAAAGCACGTACCTCTTGCTTAAATAGATAATGCAGCCATCTTGGTAACTTTATCTTAGAGTTTCTAATTGCATTTTCTTCTATTTATTTTTAGTTTAGCAAGTTGCAGCTCTGGGGCTTGCTCTGTCTTGCATGTGAGAGTCCAGGATGCCAGCCAAGGTATCCGAACTCTACGATCGGTGCAGCTGCCTCCCTTTCTCCCTTTATTGTTAAATGACACCATCAGGTACAGGACACCCTGGCAGTCAGAGCCATTTTATTATTGTAATTATGGCACCATCCCTAATAGCCATGATAAATACACTCCACCCTTGTTACCCTGAGGGAAGAAATACTTTTTTAAAAAATGTCTATTTGGAGCCAAGTGGGTATGAGCAAGGAGGTGCCGTGTAATTCACAGCAATAGCGAGAACACAGAAACCGTGTCAGTTTTCTTCTAGAGCATGCAGTAGGGTTTTGCTGGTGTAAGTCAGTGCTTTTGGTTTGCGACCTACCAGGTCATGTCCCGAGCAGAGTGATGAATGAGCACCTCAGAGCAAAGGTTAGGGAGGCCATTAGCGGTGGAATTGACCCTGTGGCTGTCACTGAAGGTAAAGCGCCTCAGCCCTGACCACACATCTGTCCTTTTCCTTGGCGTGAGCAAATGGCAGAGAATTGGTCATCCAAAATACAGCCACAGACTTTCCAGAAAATTAAAATATCTGTGGTGTGTGACTTGGATGGCACTGACGAAAGAGGATCTATTTTTAAAACCTCGGCAGAGGCCAGATTTGTGCTGAAGGATCGATCGAGGTTTTGGAAGAGCAAAGGAGATTGCAGGTATCTACCAACAGAGTGCATCACAAGTTTGGGATCAGAGGGCCCTGCAGCAGCCGATCCAGTACTACTGTGCAAGTGCTGTTGCGAACATCAGAGTAAGTAGGTTAACTGTTTTTCCACTGCTCTCTAGTTATATTGGACGGAGTGAACCTTTCCAAAAAAGACAGCAAGGAAGAAATCGCTCCACCATATTTTAAAGGAAGATCTTGAAAGCGCAGGTCTGGTGGCCCTGGGTGCTTCCTGCGAGGCATTTCAGAGTGGATTTTTTTTTAACTCTGCAGCTTCTGCTGTACTTGGGGGAGAAGGGGATCAGCACGGACGCACTGGAGGTCACAAGCTGCCGGGAGGAAGGCATGGGAAAGATCAGTGGTTCAGTTCTTACCACAAGTTGTTAGCGTTCAGCAACTGACTACAACCCAAGTATTACAAATATGCTCTAATTATACTCATAGTCAGCAATATATCACTACAGATTGCTGATAGGTCTTTGTGGGGCATTTTATAAAGTTCAGACTAAATATTTTTAGCAATGAGGAGATTTAAAAGGAAAACTATAAGAGATATTGTATATACCCTAAGGCATATTTTGTCTTAAATATTATCCTTGGCCAACTGTACTGTATAAATACAGTAAATATGAATAGAACTGGCAAGGTGCCAATCTCCTGGGATGAATTTTAGTCAAGAAGGTATTTATGGGATATAAATAATACTGTGTCAACATTTAAAGAAGGGATCTGATTAGTTTTGAATTTATTCATATTAATCTTTTCACATGCTGTTAGTTTAAGACTCAAAGTAGAGTTATGCTAAGGTTTACTGATAGTTTGCACTGAGGAAGTAAGGGGGCATCTGGCATCTGGCTTGACAGTCCACTTGAGGTTAAAGACACATCTAGTATGGAAATATATGTGGAAATTCAGCAATCTGGGGACTACCGGACCCAAAGCCAACTGACATGAAAAGCGGTGGCAGAAAAAATACTCTAAAGAGGTTGTGAAAAAACCAAAGGCTTTTGTTTGTGAAGCATGCCTGCATGTGTTGTGCTTGCGACAACGTGGATTAGAGTCTGGGAGTTTAAATCTCTCCCAAGACTGGTTGGCAGCCAGTCATCTTAGACGTTTTGTTATTTATCAATTCCTCATTGATCATCTGGGGCCTGATACCTAACCTAATTATCGATTTGAGGTTGAATAATCATCACTGCACTGAAAATAAACAGAAATTTAATGCCAGCACAGTTATGTATTACAGATTGCATTACTAGTGCATACCTGGAACACTAAAGAAAAAGAGGCAACACGTGTATGCAGGGGGTGGAGCCCAATTCTGTAGTTTTTATTCATAGCAAGTTTTATCACAGTCAATGAATTGGTCATTACTGATGGCTTAAGCCTCAGTCATGTATATTTTCAGTGTACTGCATGGTGGGAGATGGGTCAGTCAGGACTCAGTAGCTCAAGAAATCACAGTTCTGGGCTTGGTCCTGGTTTTGCATAGATTTTGGACTGTGTTAGTATGCAGTTGCCTCCCCAGCTTCCCGCCTGAGGTTGGTGGTAGGATTTGTCATTTTGGGAGTTCAGTGCCATGAATATTGCTTTACATAGACTGTCATTCTCCTGAGCGTTTACCTAATGAAAGACAACATTATAAACTGACTGGGCACAATGACATGCTTCTACTTTATCAACAAGGACTCGATTTACCAGTAATTATATGTATGTGGGCTTCTTGTCTGCAGGGTACAAGAGCTGCTGGTTCAGGAGCAGCTCTGGCCTCCCAGCACCACCAGCATCATCACCATGACATGAACAGCTACAACTGTGCAGCTCACGTGTGTTTGCATTTAGCAGAACAGAGAACTTAATCTTGCAGGATTTCCTATGTTGTTAATGATACGGAAAGAGTCTTAGGAGGAGCAGTGTAGTTTAAAACCGAGCTGTGCTGACCTTACGGTAGGGCTCTGGAGCACCTCTTTGTAGGATGCCTACTGCACGTTCACCAGGCTTGCTGTCATTTGCACAAAGGACCTGAAGCAATGTGAGGGCTTCCCTGAGGAGAGACGTGGGAGGAACAGTTCCTTGTTCATGAATGGCACTTATTACAGTCTTCCTATGTGGGGATAACAGGAAAACAGGAAATTGCAGATGGCTTTAAAAAGAGGCAGGGTTATTTTCTGGACAGTAGTCATCTACGTGCTAAGGGGGATAATAAAATAACATGCTCTGGTGTGCTAACCGAGTACAGCCGAAATCAAAGGGAGCTCTCTTCTTCAACTCCCACTCGTATCAAGCAGATGGTTGGGTGCAGCGTGTGTGTTTCCTGACTGCCTTCTGAATCATCGGTTACTTGCTGGGAAAGGGGGAGGTCATGGTCTGGCACGGTAAATCCACCTCACTGCATTTCTTCTGGAGGAAGAAGCCTACACCTCCAGAAATGCAAAAGACCTGTGTCCCACTACGTAGCTCTCACTACTGAAAGTTGAGAAGACCTGCAAGAAAAACGTAGAGCTGTTGTCCAAAGCTGTTGTTGCAGCCCTCCTTGTTTTTTATCTCTAATGTCTGTTTTAAAGAGACACTTCCACCCTGTCATTTGTTGAGTGAAAAGGTTAGATGTGTATCACTGCCCCTGCTGCCCCCAGCCCGTTGGTGGTGTGAGAGTTTTACAGTACCAGAGGCCTATCTGGAAATGTGTACTTGTCTTCTGATGCTTTGTGAAGCCCTCCCATAAATTACAGAGCTCAGGGCTGGAGATCTGCTGGGAATGCCCAGTGCTGGTGTTGCTCTTGCTGGCTCTGCTTGACTGTAGGACTGGGTAGGAATAAGCAATTGTGCAAAAACAACAGAGCACCATCTTAATCTTCATCAGCTGCCGGTTTTACCCGAAATCATCCTTGGTGCACAGCATGAGAACAATAGTGCATGACTGCATTATTTTGAAGTTGTAACTTCCAGGGTATTTCTGTGAGTGTGAGGCTCTTGCTTGCAAAATTGCTGAGCAAAAAGATGGATGAGGACTCTGGGCTATTGTCCTTAGTGAACTTCTTCCGCAAGGTGCTGAAACACATGCAGAACTTCACATGCATGAATAGACTCATTAACACTAAGGTTATATGCGTGCCTAATTAGTTTCCTGAACTGGGGCCCGGTTTACGGGGGATGAGGAAAGCCAGACAGCTCAAATCCCTCTTACTTATTTGAAATCTGTCATTTAGGCATCAGAGCCCAGTCAAGAGGATATATGGTACAAGCTTTTTCATAGAGGAAAGAAAAGGCTCTTCAGTAGCCCTGTGATCCTGAAAAGGCCTTACCCTGTTGGGCAGCTGGCCACTTCTGCCATTGCAGGGTCTCTGCTAGGCTGCTCCTGTTCTGCAAATGAAGAGAAAAAGCCCAGCGTATCGTGACAAAACAAGTCATTAGTAAAGGTACAAGTGTTTCCGTTCCTGTTGTGAAACTACATGCTGCACGTTTTTGAGCAGGCGGCTTTTGGCTGGAGAATGATGCACTCCCCAGGTATTACTTAATGCAGTGCTGTGCTGTGGATGTTTCAGCTGATTTGTTTAGGCTGAATTTTTTGTTTTGGTCATTTGTTTAGAGGAAGTTTGCATTTTGCCTTCCACCCCACGCTGTTGTTTGTTTATTTTTTGATCTGTGCCTAGACTGATGCCTAGCTCTCTCATTGCTATCAGTTGGCTTCCCGTAGCAGACCATCCAGAGCAGCTATGGTTCTTGAAATGCCTCCCCCATGCTTGTCTCCACTGTCCTTGCTGCTGTTTAGTGACTGCAGCTGGGTACCGAGCCATACAAGAAATACAGCTAAGGAGTGTAGAGGAGAAACTCGAACATTCGTCTGTGACAAGAGGATGAGGGGTTGAAGAAACTTAGCATGAAGTGTTATGTTTTATCTTCTTCCAGTGTGATCAGTTGTTTTAGAGTTTCTGAATGACTCATGACTTCATTTAGTACTGTGGTTCTCTGAGCTCAAATAGCACAGGGTTAGCCTTGGAGAAATGAAGTGCTAGACCTGGCTTCGTTAGATCTGTCTGGTGAGCAGGTTTTCATGTGTTTTTGGTGCTCTGCAAGTTGGTCCAGAATAGAAAAGTTTCATCTTTGGGTAGCAGAGTCAGGTTTTCTGAAGGGGACTGCACGGCAGCTCATGCATGCTGCTTGGAAAGCTCCCAGCTCCTCGTGAAGAGTGGCAGGTGGGGATGAGCTTGGTCAGCAGCACAGAGAGGCTGCTTGTTCACTATAAAGAGACAGGCACTGCTGAAATACCTCCAGTATCGCTGTATGGGTTCTCTAGCATCCATGCTTGGTTTTCAGGGGAAGCAAAACCTTGCAGCAGTCCCTGCAGCAAAGTTATGGCTCTGAGTGTTGGAGAAGACCTTTAGAACATCTCTCTGTCATTCAGGTTTTAATTTGAAAGATGAGAGAGTTTTGGTGTTATAACATGTTTTAATGCAAGAAAAACAATGCATGATATTTCAATTTCCATAGGGTGGTCTCAATTCAAGTATCACAAATTTTATAAAGATGTGTTGTTTTCTGTTAATCTTGGATTTATCCCTCTGTGTTTTAGCTTCTTTACACACAAAAGTTCATGCTCTTCAACCCCTGGCACACATTTTTCTTTTACTTGTCTTGTGAAAATATTTCTTTTCAAATAAGCATTATAGGTTGCATGTAAATAGAGTACTGTATTACACTTCATCAAAAGCTGTAGCATCCTTTTAGGCAAGCTGAGGGGAGGCAAAAAGGGAAATGTTGTGATATTGACCTTTTGCTTTGTTTGTTTGGCTCCTTCCCACCATATCTAACCCACGCTGCACTGACAAATACCGCATCTGTCTTGACAGGCGAGTTCACAAATAGCCATTCATTCATAACTTGGAGCTGCTGTAAGGCTCCTTATTGATTGCTTAATTTGACAGTTGTGCGTTTGAACAGAGACTTTGAAGAAAGGACTGCAAAATGACCTTATGTTCAGTCTGACTTTGTGAAAACCAGGAGGGAGGTCTTGTGTGAAAGAGGATACTGTACTTAAGTATGTATGTGTGCATATGTGCATGCGCGCGCTCACGCGCATGCATATATTTAAGAGCATTAAAACATCTGGTGTTGCCAAAGCCCAAATTGGAATGTTCTGGGAAGGATAATTTAATTTTTAGCTTCTGGATTCATTTCAGTGATGGTAATTTCAACACTTCCTGGGGAGAGTCTATCAGTGGTTATGTGCATCAAATGCAGCAGTAAATCTGTCATTCTTTCCATTTCAGTTTTTTGGTCTTACAACTTCGTTATTTTTCCCTGTTTGGCTGGTGTTAGTATCCAATGTTTTCCCTGGCTTCATCTCTTTTAAACCCCTGCCTTGAATTTTAAAAGGCAAGCTAAGCCTGCTGAAGTGCCTTCTATTGCTTGTTTTTGTTTACATATAGCATTTGCAATTCAGCAGCTAGCTCAGCTGAAATAGTGCTGGTAACTTACCTTTACTATAGTGATGATTGAGAGATAGCAATCAGAACATGCTGGTTTTCACTGCATGGGGAGTTGTGAGTTGATCCAACAACCCCATGGGTGGACACTGTACTTAGGAGGGTGAGGTACTAGTAGGTATTAGCAGCCCTGACTCTTTTGAAGTGGTTGGAGAGTACCTAGCAATCCCATACTTGATGAAGGTTTCTGGGCAATAATACTTAATCAGCCTGAGCCTACCACTGTGCTTCCAGATAATTTCCTATACCCCAAAATTGGTCAAAGAGTAGCCCTTGCCTATATAGGCAAGCATTGTCCAATATAATCTATAAATTGTCTTTTGGGGGATTTGGGTAAACTGTGATGAAGAACTACAGGACTGCCCAGATGTGTACTAGGAAGAATAACCCCTGCAGAACTTTTGATCTCCCAAGTGGCATATAAACACAACTCAGCAAATTTACCCTTTTTGCATGCAGTGGTGGGCTAAAATAATGGCAGAAGAGTCTGGCAGGCACAGTGTGATGAGGGTCTGGTGTTCACCGCTGGCAGGCTGCGTCTCCTTGTCCCACCTCTGTTTGTTTCCAGGGGTGGTTAGCCAAGCTGGGAGATGTTAATGCTGCCCTGTGAATGTAGTGACAGAGAAGCCACTCTTTCTTCCCTTTGTATCACAGCGCCTAGCATTCACGCTTCACGGGGTTGGTGCAGGAATCAGTCCAGTTGACTGGATCATATGACTTCATGAATACCCAGTAAGCAAAATTTATGGAGACTGGGGGTCAGGTCCACTGACACGTATGATATCAGCAGTTTGTTTCTTTATCCATATGCCTACAGGCAATGCTTCCATAGGGGATATTTGCCCTCAGGGAAGGATAAACAGTGTATTATGTTCTCCAACATGATAGGATATTTTAATCTGCCTGGAGATTTG
This sequence comes from Netta rufina, assembly GCF_964035555.1. Taxonomy (NCBI): domain Eukaryota; kingdom Metazoa; phylum Chordata; class Aves; order Anseriformes; family Anatidae; genus Netta; species Netta rufina. The sequence goes on from NC_140125.1 coordinate 22,599,347, forward strand.
TTGGATCCATGCAGATTCTTGGTGTTCTCATTCTTGCCCAATCTCTGAGCGATCCAGCCCAGTTTTTTTGGCTGTCATAGTTGGCTCTGGGCCTCCCTGGCAGAGCAAGGACTATATATGTCTTGTGCCAATCACTGCTCCATATCATTTTTTTTTCCCTGATGCACGCTTTGGAAGTGAAGTAGCCACATTTCAACATTGAGGTCCGCTGAAAGATGCCTGTATGTTTCATTTGTTGTGCTTGTTATGTGTTTACCTAGCATATAATGGCAGGCTATTGCAGCAGACAGTACATACAGCTTTGGGTTTGCAAGTGAGAAACAAAGCTTTCTTGAAAATAAATCTGCTGCTCTGATCTGGTGGTGCGATAGGAACTGAGAGGCTCCCTGCCAGGATATACAATTTGGAAAGCAAGGGAGCTAAGTGAGCAGCTTAGTCTCATTTAGGATGGACTCGAACAGATTGCTGGGGGTATGAGCTGTCTCTCACTCTTTTAATCTGGATTCCTCCATTGCAGTTTACATGTCTCCTCAATGCTAGGAGCAATGTATTTGGAAACTTCACATCCTCCTTGCAAATCGGGGAAGAAAAGAGCCCCAAAAGGATATAGAAAAAGAGATCTTTATAAAGGTGGCCAGAGGCTGAGTTACAACACTATCATGTGTCTGAAGGAACTTACCTCCTTCCAAGTTGGAGTCCTATTATTTGCCCACTTTATTGGGAGACTTAATTTTCTCTGGCTGGAAGTGTATTTGTTGAGGTAGAGTCTGGAAGGGAATCTGCCTAATGCACACTTGCCACAAGGCCAGCTATACATGTGATACAGCCAAACCTTTCCGTTTTTCTGCCTTTTGAGAGTATGTTCCCCAGATTAAGGGCCCTGGTCCAAAGCCTGCTGAAAACACTGGAAGTCTTTCCATTGACTGCAAAACTCTTTGGATCAGACATTAAGTGCTGTTCCTTTGTTTCAGAGAACAGACACATCTTTAAGATATATTGGGACACATTACTCTGCTATTCTGCATAAGTCTTTGCAAAAAAAAAAAAGAAAGAAAAAAAATTTTTAAAATAAACACCTTAGTAGCTTATTGATAGAAGCATTTGATGGCAGATGTCATCTGGGAACAGCATGTGGCAGCAATATGGCAAGAATTGCAGAATAGGAGGCGTGAGTTCATGTCCTGTACTTCCTGGGTATTCCACACCTCCCCCTATCTAAAATAAATGACCATATGACTGCAAAGGTCTTGGCAAATAAACATGCCATGATATATGTCTATCACCCTCCCCACAGTGAGTTTTTGTCTAGAAGCTCATCACTCCACATCCAGAGGCTTCTTACAAACAAGGATAAAATCAGACCTTGGCGCCCAGAGCAGGGGGGAATCTGAAGGCTGTGAATAAGAATGTGGCAAATCCCTAAGCAATGGACTGTAAAGAAAGGCCAGGCCTAAGCCAACAAGGTGTTTTTATGTTATCAATAAAATCTTGAAAGTCAGTTCTGAATAGATCCAGAGCCAGGAAAACAACTTCTGAAAGTCAATTTGCTGCATGATAAATGCTGAGTTTACAAGCTGGAAAGCCAAGTAGTTTGGGAACAAGAGCTGTGCTTATAGCATGGAAGCGCATGTGGTTTTACATGAAGCCTTTCTGACTTGGTATGTCACAACTGCCTCATGAAATAATGAGTTAACTTCTGAGGTACTTTTTTTTTTTTTTTTTTTTTTTTACGTGGATGAAAAGTTAGAACAAATTAATTTTGAGTTGGTAAAGCCACTCCAGATTTTTCCCTGTGTTGTTGAAACCGGAATCTGCAGTGATTGTTTAGGCAAGCAGAACTGTCATTGTGGCTGGGATTTTAAGAAGCACCTAAAGGAGTTAGGAATTTCTCTCCTGCTGGTTCCTTCGTAGCCTTTTAGAATCCTAGCCTTTTATTTAAATAAACCCTGAGTCAAGTAAACCTGCTTTGCTGATTAGAAATGTCCTGAATGGTGTTTTAAATCATGTTTGTACTACATATTTTTCAAGCCTGGGAAGACTCAACAGCCTCCACAGGTCTTATAAATAAATAAATAAGAGGCAAGAGAGAAAAAGAAATAGAACTTGATATTTTATCTAAGAAAATCATGCCTATTGTGGCACTTCCTATGTCATTTTGGAGCAAGACTTCATCTCAATTTGGTGTGGCATAAAAAACACACCAAAAGGGCTTGATTCTTATTTAATATAAGGCAAATTACAGTCACAGAATGTGAAATGCCTTAGTGTAATGACAGCCAGGCCTGCAAGTTGAGCTTACCTCTCAACTGAAGTAGATGTTCCCTTCAGAGGAGACATTCTGCTTGGGATATAAAGTTCCAGGTCTGCTCATAGCTAATGAGCACTGTACTGTGCCTTAGGAAGGATGAGACTCACGTTGCTCTAGGAGGCTTTGAATGGACAATGACCAATTAAAAAGCTGGATGCTACCTTGATGGTCTTTCATTCTTCCTATGTGTGTTTTCCAGGCCATAGAATTTATCTGAATTAATTCCTTTTGAAAAGGGTCTCCAAATAACATCTGGTAGATTTTTCCAATGATTAATTATATTCATTAGGAACAAGAATCTTGGTGTTTTAAGTTGTTGAGCTATAAGTTCTAGCCTTTAATGTGGTTTAAATCCTCTCTTGCTATTTCAAAGACTACTGTCAAATTTGTGTCCATTATGTAGGCACCTGCAGGAAAAGGAAGTTTGGTGGATAGCTGGGGCTGTTGATCTGCTTGAGGTTAGGAAGTCTCTGCAGAGGGATCTGGATAGGCTATGTCAATGGGCCAAGTCCAATTGCATGTTGTTTAACAGAGCTACGTGCTGGGTGCTTCCCTTAGGTCATAGCAACCCCATGCAGTTGCATGAGGAGGAGTGGCTGGAAAGTTACCAGGCAGAAAAAGACCTAGGGGTGCTGGTCAACAGTCAGCTGAACATGATCCAGCAGTGTGCCCAGGTGGCCAAGAAGGCCAGCGTCATCTTCGCTTGTATCAGAAATAGTGTGGTCAGAAGGAATTGGGAAGTGATCAGGAAGACCAAGCAGATGAGGCCCTCTATAGATAGATAGAAGCAGCTTGTTCACAATCCCTGATTCTCATGGGGGACTTCAACCACCCCAATATCTGTTGGAGGGACAGCACAGTAGGGCATAGGCAATCCAGGAAGTTCTTGGAATGCATTGATGATAACTTTCTTCGCCAAGTGTTGGAGGAGCCAATGAGGAGAGGTGCTATGCTGGACCTAATTCTCACCAACAAGGAGGGCATGATGGGAAATGTAAAACTCAAGGGCAGTCTTCGTGGATTTTATGATCTTCAGGGCACACAACAAGCTTGTAACCTGCACTTAAGGAGAGCAGACCTTGTCCTCTTCAGGGATCCGCTTGGTAGAATACTGTAGGCCAAAGCCCTGGAGGGAAGAGGGGCCCAAGAAAGCTGATTAATATTCAAGGATCACCTCCTCCAAGCTCAGCAGCAATGCATCTCAACAAAGAGGAAGTCAGGCAGAAACACCAGGAGGCCTGCATGGATGAACAAGGAGCTCTAGGCCAAACTAAAGCAGAAGAAGGAGGCCTACAGAGGGTGGAAGCAAGGACATGTAGCCTGTAAAGAAAACAAAGAAATTGTCCAAGCAATCAGGGATCGGGTTAGGAAAGTGAAGGTCCTTTTAGAAGTAAATTTGGCCAGGGACATTAAGGGCAACACAAAATGCTTCTATAGGTACATAGGTGTTAAAAGGAAGACTAAGGAAATCGTGGGCCCACGCTGAAAGGAAACAGAAGACCTGGTTACCCAGGATACGGAGAGGGCTGAGGTACTTAATGACGTTTTTGCCTCAGCCTTCACTGGCAAGTGCTCTAGCTACATAGCTCATGCCCCAGAAGGCAAATGCAGGGACTGGGGGAATGAAGAACCACCCACTGTAGGAGGGGATCAGTTTCAAGACCTCTAAGGGACTTAAAGGTGCACGAGTCATCAAATTGTAGAATGGTTCTATGTGAGACACCTCTCACTAGACCATCTTGCTCAAAGCCCCATTCATCCTGGCCTTGAACACTTGTTGGGGCATCCACAACTTCTCCAGGCAACCTGGTCCAGTGACTCACCACCCTCATAGTAAATAATCTCTTCTTAATGTCTAATTCAAGTCTACCTTCTTTTAGTTTAAAGCCATTCCCTCTTGTCCTATCACTGCACTCCCTGAAAAGGAGTCCCTCCCCAGCTTTCTTGTAGGCCCTCTCTAGGTATTTGACCTGATGAGATATGTCCACAAGTCCTGAGGGAACTGGTGTTTTTAGTTGCTAAGTCACTGTCCATCCTATTTGACAAGTTGTGGCAGTCCAGTGAAGTTCCCACTGGAAGACGGGAAACATAACCCCCATTTTTGAAAAGGGAAAAAAGGAAGACCCAGCAAACTACAGCCCTGTCAGTCTCACCTATTTGCCATGGGGGATCATGGAGCAGATTCTTCTGGAAACTGTGATAAGTCACATGGAAAATAATGAGCTGACTGGTGACAGCCAACATGGCTTCAATGAGGGCAGATCATGCCTGACAAATCTGGTGGCCTTCTACAAGCAGGTTACAACGTTGGTAGATAGGGGAAGAGCAACTGACATAATCTACTTGGATTGTGTGAAGCATTGGACACTGTTCCAAATGATGTCTTTGTCTCTAAATTGGAGAGATGTGGATTTGACAAATGGACCACTTGGTGAATAAGGAATTGGTTGGGTGATCACACTCAAAGAGCTGTGGTGAACAACTCAATTTCCAAGTGGAGATCAATAATGAGTGGTGTTCCTCAGGGATCAGTATTGGGACCGGCACTGTTTAAAATTTTTATTGGTGAGATGGACAGTGGGATCAAGTGCACCCTCAGCAAGTTCATTCATGACACCAAGCTGAGTGGTGCGACTGACATGCTCAAGAAAAGAGATGCCATCCAGAGGGATCTGGACAGGCTTGAGAGGTGGACCTGTATGAACCTCTATGAACCTGTATGAAGGACAACTGTGAGGCCCTGCACCTTGGTTGGGGCAATCCCAAGCACAAATACAGGCTGGGTGGAGAGTGGATTGAGGCTAGCCCTGAGGAGAAAGACCTGAGGGTGTTCGTTGATGAGAAGCTCAACATGAGCCAGGAATGTGCACTTGCAGTCCATAAAGCCAACCGTATCCTGTGCTGCACCAAATGAAGCATGGCCAGCACATCAAGGAAGATGATTTTCCCTCTCTACTCTGCTCTTCTGAAACCCTACCTGGAGCACTGTGTTCAGCTCTCAGGCCTCCAGCACAAGAAGGACATGGTCCTGTTGGAGCAAGTCCAGAGGAGGGCCACAAAGATAATCAAAGTGCTGGAGCACCTCTCCTATGAAGACAGGCTGAGAGAGTTGGGATAATTTAGCCTGGAGAAGAGAAGGCTCCAGAGAAACCTTACAGAGGCCTTCCAGTACTTGAAGGGGGCCTACAAGAAAGCTGGGGAGGGACTCTTTGTCAGGGACTGTAGGGGTAGGACAAGGAGTAATGGTTTTAAACTACACTAGAGTAGTTTTAGATTAGATACAAGGAAGAAAGTCTTTACTATGGGGTAGTGAGTCACTGAACCACGTTTCTCAGAGAAGTTGTGAATGCCCTATCCCTGGAAGTGTTCAAGGCCAGGTTGGATGGGGCTTTGATCAACCTGGTCTAGTGGGAGGTGTCTCTGCCCATGGCGGAGTGAGGTGGGGTGGGAATTAGATGATCTTTAAGGTCCCTTCCAACCCAAATCATTCTATGATGCTATGATTGTCCGTCTGTGCTTAGCAATGGTGAGACTGCACCTTGAGTATTGTGATCAGTTTTGGGCCCCTCACTACAAGAAGGATATTGAGCTGCTCAAAAAGGCAGCATAGTGCAGAGAAAGCATCCAAGCTGATGAAGGAACTAGAAGATACGTTGAGGAACAGCTGAGGGAGCTGGGACTGATTACTCCAGAGCAGAGGAGGCTGAGGGGAGACCTCATTGCTCTTTACAACTACATGAAAGGAGGTTGCAGTGAGGAGGTGTCAATCTCTTTTCTGCAACAGAATACAAGGAAACTGTCTCAAATTGTGCCAGGGGAGATTTAGACTGGATGTTAGGAAGAATTTCTTCATGCAGAGGGTGGTCAAGCATTAGAACAGGCTGCCCAGGGAAGTGTTGGACTCCTCATCCCTGGAGGCATTTATGAGACGTGGGTATGACAGTAAGAGACAATGATGGTTGGACGTGATGATCCTGAAGGTGTTTTCCAACCTGAATGTTTCTATAATTTTGCTGTGAGCAAGCTTCTTGGCTCCTAGAAGACCCAGAAATGGGGCAGCCTTAAGCACAGTGTGGGCTGCTTTACCCAGCTACCCAGCTTTGGGTATGTTTCAGATCCTTAGAGTTTTTTTGAGCCAGTTTTTAAGTTTAATATGCTGTACTGCTTGAGACACTTCCCAGCCCCTTTGTAGTCATTCTCACAGCTCCCCTCTGAAACTCCTTTGGTCTACTCATATGCTGCTGGGATTGTGGACAACAGTATTGCAGAGTATTTCAGCAGTGATTACGCTGTAATCAAACACATTCATATTACGGTCTCTCTGTTCTTATTCATTATTCCACAATTTATACAGCTAATTGTAGTAGTAGAGCTGGGAGCTCTGCTAGGAGAAATAAAAGTGCATATTTGGCTAGTTATCCACTGGGGCCCTCCCCTCCCCAAATCTTTTCAGACATATTGACTCTCAGGATGAAATCCCCTACTCTGTAAGTATGATCTAGATTCTCTCTTCCTAGGGTTATATTTTGTTATTGATTCAACTGACATTTACATCTTCATATCTATATGTACCAAGCAATTCAACTCACTGGTATTTGTGATGTGTTATCTTCATTATTTGTCACGTCTCTGTAATTATTTCATCTGCAATTGGTTAATAATGGCTTAGTTTCCTTCCAGGTCACTGATAAAAATATTAAACAGTAGAAAACTGTAAAATGAGCCTTATGGGACCTTGTTAGAAGCCTGTCTCTCAACAGTGGTTTCCTGTCTACCATTATATTTTGAGTCTCATAAAAAAAGCGTGGCTTTGATTCCTTTACTGCATGGCCATGTTGATGTCCTGCTGTTCCCGCTTCTTAATGAAATCATCATGTAACACCAGCTTAAATGTCTTACAGCTATGCAAGTATATTATATTAAAACACTTGTCTTATCAACAGGACTACCAGTCTCACTCACTAAGACCCTGGACCAATGGTATCTGTTTTCGTGTTGTTTATAGTCCTTCAGTTCCTATAAATTGATTCTGATTCCTGTATTTAGTCTCGGATCAATATAAAGCTGACTGTATGTGTGAGATAGCATTTATTACCCCATTTAAGCACTGTATATTAGCAAATATGTTTCTTCAAATATAATCCTTAAAATATTTTCAGGGATCTATTGAGAGACAGTTTTAATGATTCAGATAGTTCCTTGAACAGCTCTTTACAAAGCCTTTTGCAAGTTATTTGGTCTTGCTCATTTCACAATGTCTGATTGTAGTAGCTGTTGTTTTAAGATCTTTTGATTTGCTGCTGGAACAAAAAAAAATATCTTTTCAACTTAAGGCTGCCTGTCTTTTTTATCTACAGAAGTGTATTTCATATTTCTGTGCAATTAACTTCAGCAGTTTTTATCATGTACTGAATGAATGTCATTATTAAACATCATTAGTACTTATGTAAATGTCCTCTTTAAATTTATTGGCCATGAAGCTTTTGTGCCCACTTCATTTTGCCTTGGCTGCTCAAGGGTTGGATTCACTGGGTTAAAAACTGGCTGGGTGGCCAGGCCCAAAGAGTCGTGGTGAATGGAGTAAAATCCAGTTGGAGGCTGCTCACTAGTGGTGTCCCCCAGGGCACAGTACTAGGGCCAGTTCTTTTCAATATCATTATCAATGATCTAGATGAATGCACCCTGAGTATGTTTGCAGATGACACCAAGTTAGGCACAAGCTGCTCAAGTGTAGGAAGGTTCTGAAGAGGGATCTGGGTAGGCTGGATCTGGATAGGCTGAGACCAGCCGTATGAGGTTCAACAAGTGCCAGGTCCTCCACTTGGGGGACAACCCCAGGCAACACTACAGGCTGCAGGAAGAGTAGCTGGACAGCTGCCTGGCGGAAATGGCCCTGGGGGTACTGGTCAATGGCCAGCTGAATATGAGCCAGCAGTGTACTCAGGTGGCCAAGAAGGCCAGTGTCATCCTGGCTTGTATCAGAAATAGTGTAGTCAGCTGGAGCAGGGAGGTGATTGTCCCTCAGCTCTGATGAGGCCACACCACAAATACTGTGTTCAGTTTTTGGCCCTTCACTACAAGAAGGCCATTGAGGCCCTGGGGCATGTCCAGAGAAGGGCTACAAAGCTGGTGAAGGGCCTGGAACAGAAATCCTGTGAGGAGCGGCTGGGGGAGCTAGGGTTGTTTAGCTTGGAGAAAAGAAGGCTCAGGGGAGACCTTATTGTACTTTACAATCACCTCACTACAAGGTGATTGTAGTGAAGTGACTGTAAAGTACTATTTCACTTCTACTTTAAGGCAGGGATTGGGTTCTTCTCCCAAGCACCAAGTGATAAGACAAGGCCTCAAGTTGTGCCAGGGGAGGTTGAGGTTGGATGTTAGAAGAAATTTCTTTACTGAAAGGGTTGTGTGGCATTGGAATAGGCAGCTCAGGGAAGTGGTTGAGTCACCGTCCCTGGAGGTCTTTGAGAAACATGTAGATATAGAACGTAGTTGCATAGTTTAGTGGTGGACTTGATAGTACTAGGTAAAATGTTGGACTAGATGATTTAGAGGTCTTTTCCAACCTGAATGATTCTTTGATTCTCTGATTTTCTCATTTGTTATCTGCAGTTCTTATATTCTGACGTATAGTAGTTCTCAGCAGCTTTTACTTTTGCTTGTAATGTTGTGGGTTTTAATTTTATCTTCTTGTAGTTGCACTCAGTTTCTGTCTCAGACAGTTTTCTGACCTGAGAGGTCTTATACAATTCCACAATCAACAAATGTGGTTGAAAGGTGCCTAAAATAAGAGGTCTTTAGAAACCATCTGATCAGAGAGTTATAATACCTCATCAGGAATGACATATAAAGGCCTGACCTGACTAAATTGGATGCCATTGTACTGGTGGGAGAGTTACTTCCTACAGCTCCTAACTCTGGGGTAGGAAGTACATGGTAATGATATATGCAGCACTCATGAAGTCAGCAGCTCTCCTCTGAAAAGAGTAATAAATTGGATGCTCCAGTTGTGAGGTTAGTTCTGTGGCAAGAAATTCTAAGTTTGGAAGACAGATAGTGTTTTCAGGTTTCTTTTTCACATTCATTAGCACGAGGTATAGGAGAGTTGTAAGTCACCAACTTGGCTAGTGACTCCATGTTGCAAAGCAGTCAGTGGAAAGGCAATCACACACTGGTTTCAAAGCCCTTAGTCTGTAAAGAACGTGTTAAAAGTAGTGTAGGTGGCAGGATGGATCATAATTCATCCCAGCAATTAGGACTTACTTAAAGGACCTTGGAATACCTATACTTAAATAATAATTGATTTTCTCTTTGAGTCTGTTCTCTTGAAGCTAAACTGAAGTCAATTCTAGCACATATCTTCAGGAAATAATCGTTTTTTGACATGTTACTCTATAAAGCAGAATAACCAGCTTTTTGAAAGTAATCTTCTGATAGCGAGGATTTTATATCATGACTTGGGGCCAGTCGTACATAAAGCTCTTCAGATAAGCTCCTAAAGGCTCTGTTCCACTGTTCTGTTTGTTCTGCAGTGTTCTGCATTGCTCCATGTCCATCTTCATCTCCATAGCACTCTCAGGCCTCAGTGAGCAGCCATAGTCTGTGAAACATTTAGGGATCTTTAGAAAAGAGCTGACTGGGAGCTGCCTAGACTAGTTTGGGTGAAAAAACAGAGATGAAAGCTAAACACCTCCATTTGGGCAGGCAGGTGTGCATTTCCTGCATCCAGTCAGCTTAGGGGCATTAATTTCTGCAGGCTGGGGAGCTCTCCTTAACAAAGGATTACCTTCTCTGAGCTTTTCTATTCCTGGTTTGTACTGAAGCAGGGTGTAAATCATTTTAATTGCAGTTATGGTTATGAAGCAGGAAAGACTGCCTGATTTTAATGTGGTTAAAAACTTTCACTTCCTTCTGTCTCTAACATTCATCTGTTACCCACTGTCTTTATCTTAATCATTTAAAGATGTGTTGTCAGTGCTTTCAGTCTGTGAATCTTGAATTCTCTGCAACACAAAAAAATGTACAGTTTTCTTTTGGCTTTCCTTCTCCATTACCCTTTTAGTTCTTGTATAATCCTTTTTTTTTTTTCCATCTCTCCTCCCCTTCCCCCCCCCCTTTTTTTTTTGTTCCCCAGAGTGGAAGAGTTGGACAATCCAACCTGCTTTTCTTGAAAATGACTTGCTTTCATTTCCTCCTCTAGCCAGGGAATAGTTTGGAAACGCTGTTCCCTGGACCCTTGGCTGAGCAGGAGAAGGCAGCCAGCTGCACAGCTTGCCAGGGGAACAGGAGCGCTTCCTGGCAGAGGTGGGGCGAGAGGAACAGAGCCTGTGCCGTGGGACTCGCTTTCATCTCCTCCACTCTCTGCAAGGCAGTACTGAAATCTCCTGACTGCTTCTATATCTTCCAGTTCAAATAGCTGAGCAGTGACACCCACTGTTTTATTCTTTTTTTTTTTTTTCTTTTCCCCTTTTGTTCTTCCCCCCTCTCCCCCCCTTTTTTTTCTTTTTCTTTTTCTTTTTTTTTTTTTTTTTAATAAAAAGGAGCTACTTGATCTTATGAATAGTAATAGATGAAGAAATATTGGTCAGTGCTGGACAATCCAGAGCAAGTTTGTATGTATGATTTTCAATAAGGGAGGATGGGCACTCCCATGTGCCTGGTCACCATCACTATTGCCTTCAGTGAATGCCCTGTTTGTATTATCATGCACATATGATTCTTGTGTTACAAATAGGACCTAGGTCTATGCTTTATCCTGCCTCATCATATATAGGATTGGATGCATACTGTAACATTCTGATTCCTCTATGTGTTTGTATGCACATGCAGATACACATACGTATGTTCTTTTTTGAAATTCTGGAGACATTTGGATGTGTTTGGTTGGTTCTGGAGCCCTGAGCATTGCAGGATATCTGAGCCCTTTTGCTGAGGTGAAGTGCTGGACTGGAGGAGTGCTTCAGCACTGTATTTGTATTTAGTGACCTGCAAACCAGTTGATATCAGCAACATTGCAAATCCTTTATTTCATGGATTATTCCTTGAAATGAAGTTTTGCAGATTTCTCGGTAAAACCCAACTAAACCCAATTCCTTGGTCTCCATTGTTGGGGTCTTTATCAGAAATATATGAGAGAGAAGAGTTCTCTTCTACACCTCTGGGAAGCTTTGAAGCATCTGTCCTTTTTCATGGATTCATCACAGACATGTTTTAGAAAAGGTCCTGGTGTGAAAATGACTACTATGGAGAATGCTTTCTGTGGTTTGCCTTCAGGTCTGACATACCTAAATCTGTCAGTTTTCTCTTATGTTTTTCCTAAGGCATTTCACAGAGATCTGGAGATGCCATGGATTCTCATGCTGCCTTTGTAAGTGATATATTTACCTGATTCTCTACTGGTTCAGCTTTTATTTTGAGTGAAGTCAGCAAATGATGAGAGGTTCTTGGCTTATGCTAAAGTCACAAGTGACAGAACCATTCGTGACAAAAAGTAATTCGTCTGAGGAACCGATTGTTACACTAGCATCAATAGTGACAAAGGAAGCCTCGGTGTCACCATGAAGACGTTTTCCAAGGGGTGGGGTGGAGCTGGGGAGCAACAATTTATTTGATACATGGAAGGGGTTTTATTTACCTGTTATTGTGAAATTCTGGATATGGTGAGCTGAGCTTTACACACCTCTAGATTGGATTGACGCAATTTGTGCTCTTGAGGTTGGACTTCAAAATTGCCCATGGCTGACTTGGCCAAAAGCATCCAATACAACCCAGAGCAAAGACATCACATCTGTGCTGTGAAGACAGTGTTTTCTCAAATCAAAGTCTTTCTGGTAAGAATTCATGTTTCTGACTGGAAATTGGAAGAGCCTGGAATCCTTCTGTTTTAGAGACTTTGTTAACATCAAGTAAGTATGAGAATACCCATTTTACCTTCAGCATTGTGAAGCAGTGGTACCATTTTTGGGTACTGACAGCCAAGCAGATAGGCACAAGCACTCTTAGTTCAAGGGCATTGGCAGCTGTGCTGGGTCATTAATAATTTTCTCATCACTTTTGACAAGGAATTTAAACTTTTATTGATGTCACCAAGGAAAAAAATGATGTGAAAAGGAGTCTTGTTCTTCTGTGACAGAAAAATGGAAAAAGAGAAAGAACTTCACTCTGTATATCCTTTCTTTTTTTTTTTTTTCTCCTCCTTCTTATTGAGAGGTGCTAAGTAAAACATCCATGGATAGGAACAGTCCAGCTGGGGAGGCTGTAACTGCCCATGTTTAGTGAGTCAGGGCTCTCCACAGCTCCTGTAACAGAGATCCTTTTCTTTGCTCCCATTCTGGTCCTGCTAGTACATCAGCCAACTTTCACCCCATATTGCAGCTGCTGACAGAAAGGTTTTCTGATGTGAAGAGCCAAGGGCCAGCCACAATTTGTCCATGTATTTACAGGGATCATTTCACTCTAGTGGAAGTGCAGCCAAATATTTCTTGATAGAAACATGCTGCATCCATCTAACAACACTATCCAATTGAAGCTAAGTAAAGAATGCTGTAATATTTGTGTTACGGTAGTTGCTCAAGTCACAGTGGGAGATCAGGACCCTGTTGTGAGAGGTGCAGTTGATCTTGATGTACTTTTCCCAGCCCAACAGACCTTTCTATCTAAACTGACAAGTCAGATAAAGATGCTCCATGGTATAATCAGTTACACTGCCAGGGGCATGTATGCTCAGAAAGAGGCTTTAATATGAACTAAAATATGTCTTCACGTGATAGTGTTCATCTTCTCATGTCTGTGCTAGTCCAGCATGCTTATCTTAGGAAGCAATTGTACATCAGAAATGGAGAAACTTCATGTGCCATTCAGTGCTACTGGTTGTTTTGTTGTTGTTTCCTTTTTCAAGGCCAGTCATTAATAATGACCTTACAGCTCTAATAACTTATTTCTTAGCAGCAGCATGGTGAGTCTGAAAAGAGAAATTTAGAGTCAAGAGGATATTTTCCCAGAAGATTACAACAGTTATACTAGAGGTCAAACTTTTGGCTTCAGCTATTGGCCCATTTCATTTTAAATTTGAAATGCACATCAGGAAAAGCAGCAAGTTCAAAGTTTCGGATGAAATAATGCCAAAGACTAAGAAAGAAGCATATCATAGTAATTTTACTAAAACTTCACCATTACTCTTCATACTGAATATATTTATTTTCTAACAAGCTAACCCAAGATAATGAATCACCAGTGGAGGAAAGCAGTGTACAACATAGCATCATAATTTGGGGAATTCAAGACCAGGGGTTGGAGTATTAGTCATAATTATATGCGGTGTTATTTTAAGCATGGACTTAACAGTAATACCACAGAGATTTTGCTCTTTATGTTTGCATTATTACACATTTCAAATGTTTTGGTATAAATTATTTTAACACAGGGCTTATCTCCTTATCTTAAGGAGCTGTTACAGTTTATTAGCTCTGTAGTTGCAGGACAGTTGCAGCAGGCTTCTAAACGGATTATGCAGGAAATGTTAAATGTTTAAGTTTGTCTGTATATCTGTATTTAATAGTATGTAAAAGTCATTCCCACAGAAGAGGTTTTAGGAGCCTCTCCTTCACATGGGCTGCAACAGAAGCTTTCTGTGCTTGACAGCTTCAGCTCCCTGCTCAGAGCTGTTATTACCTTGCTGCACACTGGGCTAGGTTCTTGCTGGCTGGTGTGCAGCACTGTTTATGTTAGTGGAGTTGATGTATTGATCTGTGCCCTCTGGGACCTGACCTCATGACATACATTCCTGAATTACTTTGCATAAACATATCTGACGTATGTAGGTATCAATAGATGTATTCATAAAGCTTGTTCAGAAATGTAAGCTGTTTGCCAGCAGTCCGTTATCAGAGAAGAAACACATAGCTGGAGTGACTTCAAGAATCTGCTCAGCTGGTCTTGCATTAGAAGAGGTTGTAGACTACAGCCATAATATTCCAGATAGATATTTGTGCAACCTTTTCCTAAAGCCTTCCAGTTGCCACCACAGCTTCCTCATGCAACCTGTTCTAGAATTTCATTATCCTCAATGTCCAAAGGTTTTTTGTGACACCTGGCATAAATGTTCCTTGATGCAGCTTGGAGCTACTCAAGATTCATCCAGCATGGACCTGGAAAATGGATCATTCCCCTGCTTTTTGCAGCAGCTGTTGACATAGCTGAAGGTTCTTTTATTGTGACACCTTCTGTCTTCTCTTGTTTTGGCTGAGACACCCAAATTTACTTGTTAATTTGTGTTTTATTGCTCTGCAGAACCTAGTCAGATAGATGGTTCTCAGATGCTTTCTCAGTCCAGTCTTCCAGTCTTGCAGCCTGCCTACTGTATTTTTTGTCTAGACAATATTTCCCCCATTTGCTAATGGGCATGTCAAGCGTCCAACTTACTGAAGTTAAGATAAATGTCATCTGTGGTTTCTCCACTATTTGCAAAGCTTGTTATCCAGTCCTGAAGGCATTTCAGGTTGTTTGGATGCTAATTGCTTTTGACAAGTCCATGTGAGCTGTTACTCAACTCCTTGTTTTCTTTCTTCTAGGTGCTAACAAATAGTTCATTTGAATATTTTCCCACTCTAGTAGTGTCTTTAATTCCTCATTTTCCATTTTTAATAGATAGTATGTATCCTAACCCAGCCTTTTGCTATTACATACATGAGACTATATTCCGTTTAAAGCTATATTTTCTCAAGTTTAAATTTTATCAAGTTTAATTGCTACTAGAAGCAATAAGGAACATTAAGATAGATAAGGGTTAATGTATTAATCTGTGACAGAACTTTTCAAAAATCAAGGTAAGTCAAACATACAGTGCAGGTGTCCACAGTCCTTTGCATCCAAGGGTGTGTATTGGCCCTGTTTGTAAAAGAAGGATAGCAGAATGGATGGCAGGACTGAAACTGAACTACCTTACTGTGGGTCATGTGTCTGTGCCTCCAAGCATAGCCTAAGCATGTCTGTTTTTACACTGTGCTGCAACCCTTGTTCACCAAATGCTCAGTTGGCTTTGTAGCTTGCTCTGCACTTGGAGAACTGAGACAGACCTCAGGAATCACTTCTGTGGAAATAGATTGCAGTGGACTGACTTAATGATCATGTAAAAGCCACTTTCCAATTTTTAAGTGTCACCATCACACTTTTTTTTTTTTTTTCTTTTAAATCAATCCAAGGCATGTTAAGTAGCATTCTTTAGTATCTGTTACTCAGGAGTTTCTACAAATTCTCGCAGAAGCCTATCAGAGGAATAAATATCAGCTCTGACCCCCCTGTCTAACATTTGCATCGCTGTTCCCTTTTTCAGATGGAATTGGGATTTAATGCCCTTTCAGAAATGGGAGCTATGAAGAGAATGGAGAAGTGACTTAGGAGCATTTTTCTTCATCACTGTCACATCCCTGGAAGTGTTCAAGGCCAGTTTGGATGGGGCTTTGAGCAACCTGGTGTAGTGGGACATGACAGGGGGTTGAAATTAGATGATCTTTAAGGTCCCTTCCAACTAAAACCATTATATGATTCTATGATTCATGCCCCTATTTTGAAACAACCAAATGAATTGAGAGTAACTTTTTCATACTCTCTTTAAGAAAGCAAAACAGAGTGCTATCATCTTTCTGACTGAGTGCCCAACATTGGCTAGGTTTGCTATTCCAGATTATACAATTGATATTTATGAGAAACAAAATATGACAAGTTCTTCAGCCTTTGCTTTTTTGGATAGGTACTGCTTGAGTTGTATGTTACATGGCACCTGTCCCAGGTCTCCATGATAGTGGTGCTTCATATCCTCTGATTATTAATGGTTTCTGAGCACTACTTGTCGAGCGGCCTACACTTGATCCAATGGACTGTGTTACTTTGTAGACAAGCTCATCTTTCTTTTCTGTCTTTCCTCTATTCCTTTTTGTTTCAGTCTCAGTGACTCATCTACTGTATCCATGTGTCCTTCCCTCCACCCTTGGGATGGCTGACAAGGGGGAAGAGGCATTATGTGTTTGCAGTGCTTTAGGCAAGAGATGACACAGTTTAACCAGAGATGTGTTTTATCATAAGCAGGTGTTGTTCACATACTTAACAGCTTGGTGTCTGATTTTCAAAATTAATTTGCATGGTCACAAGCTAAATCCATAGCTCCCATAACTTCATGCAGTTGTGTTGTCATCACTGCAGGGGGACTGCCCTGATTTCTTTCAGCTGAGCAGAGTCTGCTTCCAGTGCACTCGCACAGCATTTCCTTTAATTCCTTCTTGAATTCAGTTGCAACGTTTTAATTTTTATAATTGGCAAATCTTGAGGGTTGGTGTGTCATAGTTAATTACAAATGTTTACAGCGTGGTTCTAAGCCCTGGAGAACAGGGATTTGTAATGGATGTGTTAACACCTAGCCACAGGCTGTTTCCCACCCTTAACAACTGTGTGTGTATATAACTTCCATTTTAACTTGTGGGAGTTTTACACATTTATTTAGGGGAAAGCTTCGCCCTTGTGGAGCCTCATGTGGTATGGCTGTGATACTGGTTCAAGGAGACCATTCCAAATTCACTAGCAGTGAAGTTATTTTATACTCATTTATGTGCTGCTTTGTGCATTTCATTTGAACACTCAAATGGTGAAGTTGTGAACTTTGGTATAATTGAAGACTGTTATCTGTTAATACTACCTATTGGGTCCCTTCCAACTCAGGATATTCTACAATCTATAGTACTATTCACCATGCCATATACAGAGGCAGGGAAGCTTTTGTAGTCACCACTAACAGGAAACAAAAAAATCTCCCACAAACTTACAGGTGTTTCTGTGTGAGAAATCACTGATAATTCCTTCCTTCTAGGCAATATTGATGAGAGTTCAGCTTTATACATACTAGGGTAGGCACAACAAAGAATTTGAGGTTACAAAGAATTTGCTTGGAAAGTGGTCTCTCTCTCCACCACTGATGGTGTGTCCTTTTTCATTTAGTCTACTTGTAAATGCCAAGTATACAAGTTTTTAGAAGTTACCATTCCCACTACTTTTAGAGGCCCTGTGGGTTATTAATTTAAAACAGACAGTTAACTGCCAGATGTAGCCAGGTGAATTATGGAACCATGTCAAACCAAGTAGAAAACTACGCTGAATATCAAAGTCTAAGGAGATGCTATATTTACATCATGTGCATTGTAAGGTAGTTTTTTGGGTTGGGTTAGGTTGAGTTGGGTTTTTTTTTGGTGGGGTGGTTCTTTTACTTCGCTAGACTCTTTCTGGTCCACTCCTCCTCTTGGTATTTATCATTGAAAGGCCAGGAATGAGAATATATATACATATATATGTATATATTTTTAAAAAAAGCAATGCAGCAGTTCTATAACTTCTCTTAATGAACAGGGTGGATTCCAAGGGAATGGTGTTACTGCCATAAAAAGTGCTGTCAGTTTTTGATGATTATGGGCTTCAGATGTCTCTGCATGGTTGAATTTTGACTCAATCTATTGACTTTTGTACAGATATTCAATCTTTGTTGTATTTTATCAGGACTTTGGAGTGTCTTTTAGCAGGACTTTGGACCGTATCAGAATTTGGAGCCTATAGATCTTTCTCAGCTATAATTTCTGCCCATTTTACCACAGCCCTAATAGAAAGAGATGTCCAGCACTGAAAGGAAGATTCTTGATGTGATCCCAGTTAATTTCTGTAGTAGCAGACTTATCTTAACCTTTCCTTGCAGTCTGAGAGCGTATTATTTCTGCTGCAGTGTTGCAGCAAGAAATCATTTATCTGCCATATTCTACCAACTTCTGTTTTCTCCTTGCAATTCAGCCAGTATTCATCTCAGTCATTCATGCTCAGAACCTGAATATGGTTCTTCAGAAGCTTTTCCCTCTGAATATGGTTCTTCAGAAGCTTAAGTATCCTGTGTAATCTGAGCTAGCACCATGTGGAGCCCTAATTCTGTAGACATAGGTCAGCACAGCCTTACCAGTTAGAAGCATGACTAATAATGCATGTAGAGCAGAAAATTTACAACTCACTATGAAGCACCACTGTAGTTCTCATGCTTCTTTGAAGTAATGTGTTTGAAAATCATTCTTTAGGTTATTCTGAGAAGCAGTTGATACATTCCTAGTCTTTTTTGATCTTTAAGAAATGCAGGCATTGATTCTGTAGTTGGTATCCATATTATGTATCGCAGTCATGGTGTTATATGATGCAATTTGTGGAGCTCTTTCACTGAATGTGATCTCTGTCTGGAGTCTGCGTTAGTTTTGGATCCTTCTGAACCATAAATGGTCAGAACATCTTTTTCTAATATTTAGTTGGATATAATCTTGTTAGTCTGAAATATATATTCTTTTATATTTTTGGTTTCTTCATGCGTGTGTGTGTGCATGCGTTTGCTTGCATGTATGTCTCTTTCACTAGCGAATTTTTGTCTCAAACATTTACGCATGCCCAGGAAAGCAGAAAGTAAATTGCTTGGAAATAGAAAGGAATAGAAAGGATTTTTTTTTTTTGGGGGGGGGGGGGAGGGCGGTTAATTATTGTTCAAGGGAAGACTGAGAAAGTAAAACAGAACAAGTGAAATTTCAGTTAGAAATAAAGGGCTGAAATTAATTGAGCAAAAATCACCATTAAGAAATGCAGGCAAAAAGTCATCAGTTGTTAGGCATGGGTCCAGTTCCATTCTTATGGCAATTCTGTGAACCTGTTTGGGGGGCTGTGTTTGTACCCCTGTCACTCAGGTATCTCTGATGCAGACTTGCCTCGTGCCGCAGTTTTGTTGTAGTGATGCCTGCTTTGTGTGAGGAAGGTTTGGTTGGCATGTAATGATAGCTGCCAACTCAACAATGATAAGGGATCAGAAGCTCAGTCTTGGTGATGTGTACTTAGAAGCCAGTCCTCTGTAGATGAATCTGAAACAGGTAGCCACACTCTGAGTAACTGATAATCTTAGCGTCCATCTTGGAGAAAGATGTTTGTCTTATGCTTTGGAAAATCCAATTAGATCCATCCAGCTTTTCCATTTAGGTGCCAAAAAATTATACTAGCCTTGTAAACATGAACACTCAGCTATGAGTAGTACAGACAAAAACTGAGTGTCCATTGTGGTAGAAGCCATTTATCTCTCAATTGTCAACCTGTCACAAGGAGGAAACATGCTATAAAGTGATGGTAATGTGTCTGTACTTCCCTCTGCTACCTTGTACGTTCCTGCAGCAGTAGCTGTCGCAGTAATCTGTACCCTTCTGTGCTCTCCTTCTTTTTCCACAACTCTCTTATTCTATTCCCAACACTAGAAGGTTAAAATATAAAAGCGGCATATATTGTAACAAGAAAACTTAATCTTTTTTCAATCTGTGTGTGATTTTGCTCTAGACAAGGCAACTTTCCAGGTTTGCATTAACCAATATTTGAAACAGGATGGTTTTAAGACTTAGAAAGCTGTCTAGGACATCGTACTACGTTAGCCTGAAAAGTTTCAGAAAAATGATATTTAATATATATATTTCAGAAATAGCATAGTTTTTGTAAAAGCAATAATAAATACTAGTTCAAACTCTTAACGGTATTTTTTTAATGCTTTTTTTTTTTTTTTTTTTTAACTTATCACTGTTTTGAAGTGTGCTGAGGAGGATATCACTTACTCACAACAGAGTTATTAACTAACTCTCAGTGTGCTTGGTCCAGTAAAACTTGGAGACCGCAGTTTAGACCAGACAGGAAGAGGGTGGTTTTGAGTAAAAAGTAGTCTGTTGGAGTAAATCATTTCTAGTCATCAGTATTTAGAACATTTCTAGCACAGAGTTAAAAATAAAAAAATATTTAAAAAATGTTCAAATGAACCAACACGGTCTGAGAAGCATTGGTAAGATCTTACCATTAGTCAGATGTTCTTGCATAAACATCTGTGCTGAGTATTGGCGTCTTTTTGGGTTCAAAAAGGATTTTTTGGATTTTGCTTGTTTCCACTTGGTATTCTGAGAGGTAAGATCTGCACTGAGTTCAGGAGCTGCTCAGTTCCAGGTCTGGTATCAATATGGAGGGGCTGAAATGGAGCCATTGGTTAGAGATATTCTGTGTTTCTGATATGTCTAATACTGAGCTGAGTTACTTAGTACCAGTGTTGGCTTTTTCCACTGCCATCAAAATGACAGTGCTTTTGCTGAGGCTTGTCTGGAAGAGGATTTACATCCTTGCATGCCTGCAGGAGTGTAGACACCATGGCAATGCCTTGGTGGAAGGGCTGGCTGTCTCCTGTTGTGCAGGCTGAAAGGACATGGTATGGGCTTTGGGTGTTTCAGTTAGTTGTCTTTTTGTTTGTTTGTTTGTTTGGTGTGGGGGGGTTTTGTGTGTGGGAGAAAGATGGATTTGTTTCTCACTTGTATTTTGAATTCTACATACTATATTATAATTTTTCCATCCTGATCTATAAATGCTTCTTGAACAAGTTGGCACCTCTTGCTTAAAGAAGTCTTTACAATGTAGCCAGCTATAGTTCAGGGTAAGTACTGGTGTGTAGGCACGGCCAGCCATTCATTCATATGGGAGGGAAGAGTCTCTTCCTAACTCATGCTGGAAGTTAAGAATCTAATCCGTGTAATTAAGCTAGTAGGAATAAATATTAAATTCAGAAGTACTCTTTCAGTTTCAGAGGGTCTTGCAGTTCTGAATGAAGCCCTTTGAAGTTAGCACTTTTCAAGACTGAGCCTGCATGGATTTAGCCCTAAATTAGCAAGTGAGAAACAGTTCAAGTTTTCCTTCCCAAGCTGTGTTATGTAATGATATTAAATAATGCTCGGTTGTAAAGAGAATTTGAACTTAATTGTTTCATTATAAATCTGTTATAATTCCTAAGCATCAGCACTATCTTTTGTGCATGAGGATGAGACCAGGTAAATACACCTTCTGTCTTCTTTAGTGTGAAAGACAGATGCTTTCAGTCTGGCTTCTCTAATTCATTGAACACTAGGACTAGTTCTATATAAGCAGGGCAGATATATGCCAGACCCTCCCTCCAGAAAAGGCCTTCAGCTGGCTCACAGTACCATTCTGTAAAGCTTGCCATAAAATGTCAGAGATTGGAATGTGTTGGTCATAGCTGTTGTACAGAAGACATTGTCGAGGGGGAATCTTTTACGAGAGGAAAAAGCTCACCAAACCACCCCTTATCTCCCTTTTCTTGTCCTTTATTTATGAAAGATGATACTAAAAATGTAAACATATATTCCAGATTGAAAGGTTTATTCAAGACACTGTACTTTTGAGGGATGCTAAAAAGGCAAGTAGCACTTGTCTCCTCCCTTACGAAGGCATTTCTTTTAACTGTGGTCTTGATTGGTAAACATATTTCTACAGTCCTGGAATTTAATATCTTCATTTGAATTGAATAAAGCCAGTTGAATGCTGTTTGGCAGTTGGCAACAAAGTACGTATATTGAGGTGCCAAGAAGAGACTCTGCTGAGCTTCAGATGCTTTGCATTCCAGACCTGTTACCTTGTAAGTGTAATATTTACCAGATTTCAATCCGTCTGGAGATGAAGAGCAGGCCTGTGGAGGAGAGGGGAGTTAGGGAGATTTTAGACTTGAAGAAGAAAAACTTGAATGAGCTGGTACAGCATGCTAAATTCTTCTTGGGTAATTGACTTGCATGAAGGCAGTGTAAAGAGCAGTTGCTCATGGGCAGTTTATTCAGACTAAAATCAGTGTGCATGGCAGTAAAAGAAAAGCAGAAGAAGGAAGGGAAAAAAATGAAAGGCCTTCTCTAGCCATGGATGAAAAGCTCTAGAATTTGCAGGGGTTATTGTGTTTCCAAACATGAACCAGTTCTTACAAGAGTGGTTTTAACACTTTTGCTCCTGTGCATGTTTTGCTTTTGTAACCAGATGGTTTTGTCTAGTCACAATGCTTCTGTAGAGGAGACCGTGGTCTGTGGCTCAATCAGCATTTGAAATCTTGTTTACAAACAGAGCTGGTAAATGAGCAGAGATGAATGACTGGAACTCATAAGAAGTTTTAATCAAATCATAAAGTCCAAAGCCTGAGAAGAAATGAGAAAGATATGCAAAGTCAGCCAGATACTTCATATTGCAGTCCCATCTGAATGCTCTGGAGTATGATTTCAGATTCTTGTCTACAAACCGAAACACGAGGGAGAAGCTGGATCCAGTTCAGTTGGACTTTATTTGATTATGCCTCCATGCTATTGTAGCTGAAAAAAATGCTGCAATTCCAAATATGATGTGTTACAATTGTGCAAATTCCTTAATCCGTTTTTCCATTCATTTATGTAGTAATTAAAACCATAGACCTGGAAACTATTTTCACGGGCAACTTTCATTTGCAGAAGCTTATTTCATTTCATGTATTTTGTGATTCTATACTCAATTTTACTCCCCTTCCAGAAGAGAGTGAAACTTGATGGTGAACTTCATTGTCAATCTGCATATTGGCTCAGTTTCTTACAAATTGTACATTATTGTATTGTAGAGAACATGAAAGTGAAATTGTGCTGGTTTTGATTGTTTCATTTTGTGTTTTTAAATTTCATCTCGCTGTCCTTAGAGTGCACCACAAAATGCTCTAATGAGAGAATAATCATAAGCTTAAAGAGAAAGGAAAGTTTGAAAAGGGGAAAAGGCACAATGGTTTAAAGGAATGAAATAATGGGAGCTCTCCAAGTGAGATGAGGGAGCAAAAGTAAAAGAGTTACCATGAACTGTGATGAATAGTAGATGTGCACTTAACAACTGTGGTCATGGGAGCTGTATAAGATAGAAAAGAGGATAGTTCAGGAGACAGCAGTTCAAAAGCGTGTTGTCTTATGTAGTGATCTGCAGCCATAAATAACATGCAGTACTTTGTGCTCCAGACGTATGACAGTAGGATGCCACCACTTCCAGGTTCTGTGTTAGCATAGGACATTGTTTATGGTATTCTCTTCATCAGTAAAGTCATCCACGATGCAGCAAAATCACTGCCCCTGCTGCGGTCTGTAGAATACTGTATTTAATTTGATTATTGTGTAAAGGATCTCTGTTAACCAACTTCCATCAGTTAAAACTGTATTATTTTCCCTTTTTAAAAAGAAAAAAAAAAAAAAAGGAAGACTAGATGGCTTTGTCTAGGTTGAAATTTAATCCAGGCTGGGGAGGTCTGGAGAACATTGGTAGCAGGTGGCTGTCCATTAGCCAGCTTGAGGTGAATGGGACAAGCTCAGCCTCACAGGTAAATCTCTGCTTGCTTACAGAAAGTTGGCACTCATCTTTGTCTCTCTCACTGCAAGTTTGAACTGGAAGGCCACTGACAGCACAAGTGTGAAAAGTAACATCCACTATCATTCCTGTACAGAGGTCTCCCCTAAACACAGAGCTTATGTGAGTTGGGAAAGCAGTAATGAAAATTGCATTGCACATGTGAGATGCATCAAGGATTTGGTCCTGTGAGGTCTCACTCTGAGGAGTTTCATGAATGCTGGATACATATCATTCTCCCTTTCTGCTAGAGACTCTGAGGCAGGACAGCTTTAAAGCCAATGGCTGCTTAGGAGAGCTTCAGAAAGACTGCGTTAAAGTAAAGCAAATGCTTGTGTTCTTTTTCTCCAGCAGAGTAGATAGGCTTCTTCCCCTGCTCTCTACTAAACATCTAGTCTGATTTTATTGCTTATCTCACATAGATTTATTTCCAGTTGGTTGAACTACCCCCTAGATGAATAGAGGTGAAATAAAACATTTCCCTAGAAAACAAGAGAAATTATATTTAGACTATTCTGTGCTAAGGTAGAGAGACACATAAACACATCAGTATGAATGGCTTAAGTTGAATTGTGAAATAGCTTGAGAATCTCTTTTCACTGCCATTTCCTTGATTTCAACACCACTGAGTTTGTCATGTATGACGGCTTTGTGGTGGTTGTGACACTGTTGGAGAAAATTGGATTTGGGGAAAGTTGTCTTAGTAGTTATTTAAATAATTCAAAATGTTTTCCAGGTTTTGTTTTGTTTTGTTTCTTTCCAGCACAGCTTTGTTCTGCAGTGGTACATTTTTTGTAAAGAAGACTTTTGTATAGTGTTGCTTTGCCATGGCAGTGTACATGTATAATCTTGAGGATATATCCAAGGGATTTCCAGCCATCCTCTTGGATTTCATAATAATACTTGTGATTAGGAGCCCTTCCATGTAGAAAACTAAAATGCAGATGTGTATTTACAAACTTAAAGCACAGCAAAAGTCATCCAGCACTAAAGGCACAAGTTGGAGCCTGTGGTGAGTGTGTCTGCTGTAGGAGTTGCAAGCTGCACCTAACTGACATTTGGTGAATGGCCTAATTTTACAGACAGAGACATATGCTGGCTAACCACGTCTCACGTTAAAAGAAGCATTGAGTCCCCTTGCTTGGAGGTGTTAGCTGTGAAAACATTCTAACCTGATTTCTTGCACTAAAAGTTTATGCCTGTGCTTCTGTCTGAAGGTCAGGCTCAATCTCCATCCCTTCCAGCAGAGCTGCCCACTGGGGTGGGTTCCCCAGGTCCCACCTGTGAGGTGCACCATCCTTTGCCTTCTCTACCCGAGGCATAGCTCAAGGAGCCCTGCTTTCTTTACCTGTCTTATGTTCACAGTTTTTGATGGATTCTGACAGATTCAATGAAAGTATGTCTGCACAATGTATTTCTTTTAAGCATAGCTCATTAGTAAGTTGGCACTGAGATAACACTGTGAAGCCAGTTTTAATCCTGCTGGCTGGGCTGTCAGTGCAAGTGAAATTCATGAGGAAGGTGCCAAGGAGAGGAAGGATTTAGAGAGAAAACATAAAAACATATATAGCCCCTTTCTCAAACACACACCCATACCTCTAACCTTATACCTAATCTACTGTTGAGAGGAGAAGGGAAAATATTTTTGTAGATAAAAATGCCTTAAGGTTACTTGGTTTAGGAGGCACGAAGACTGCTTAGGGGTTTTCAGCCACTGCAGGTGGTTGTATAAAGCAGTACAATATACAAGTAATGCGGTTGGGCTTGAGATCGTATCTGGCCCTTCAGCCTACTCAAGGAGGGGTCTCTGGTTACAGATTACTTCTGAAGGCACCAGTTCAGTAGTGTGCAACCAGAAGAAGGTTGGGATGTGAGAAAGGAAAATGAAGGTCATTCCAATGAGGAAAGCTGTTCGTCAGTCTTGTGAATGGCAGGATATTAATCTGACCTGTTTTAAGTCACTGTAGTCATTGCAGTCATAAGCAGCTAAACAATGCATGCAACTGCAAGTTTGATCTTATTTTGCCATTGAGGAAAGTTGGTTCATATTCCCTGACAAGTTTTTTTTCTTTTTTTTTTTTTTTTTTTTTTCTCCAGAGGAGATAAGAGACTGTACTTGCTTATGATTCCTAGCTGAAAGAGGAGCAGCCCTTTGTGGAGAGAGATGAAAGACACTAGGAGTATTTTTCTTACATTCCAGTGTAAGCAGAATAGCAAAGTACATACCTGAGAATTTTCCAAGTACAACACACATCTATTTACATATTTGATTTCAGTGGTGATACATGATAACCTGGGATCTCATTCAAAGGATCCTGATGGGGATTTGAAAGGAGTTCTTCTTCCTTGAACGTTCACAAAATAACTGCTGAAAGCTGAAGAACCTTTTGTTGGCAACCTAATTTCACAGAGAACAGGAGGCAGAGAAGCTGGAGATGGTTTTCTTGTGCTGAAAATCCTCTCTATGCTTACAAGTGTGGAGATAAATTCCTGACTCTTTAAAAACTGGTTTGTCGGCAACTTCAGTATGACCAAAATGTCGCTCAGATTTCAGAGGGGCTTTGGTACTTTTGTATCTTGCACTAATGCCAGTTGATGGATGCTGCAACTTCTCTACTTGTGCGTCTTCCCAGCAGAAAAGGATCTGTCAGTTCCCATTGGGAATGCATGGTCGTGGGCCCAACATCATAGTGTAAGACCCAGGAGCTGAGGACACATCTGAGGATGTGTTTTCCCGTTATTAACGCTGTAGCGTTGCATAAGCAGCAGTGAGATTATAGTGGGGGTTATGTTCAAGAAAGAGAACCATTCTACTGTTTCTTTCCCCCATACATTTTAATCTGCCACAAGATTAAGATCTGTTTGTTGAGCAACACGGATAGCGGTATGGTTAGTATTTGCATTCCCTTTTGGCTCCTCTGCATGAGAGGAGATGTGTAAATAGGACTTCATGCAGGAGAGAACTGGGGTCAGACCTTTCAGGCTTTCTAAAATGTGTGGAGATTTGTATATGCTGAAAGATGGTCCAGAACGGAAAAATTGGTATTTGCCACTCTCCAGAATACTCCCAAGTAATTAGGTTACCCCAATTAAGCACTGCTCAACAGCTCAAAATTAAGACATGAAAATAGCTCTCTTGTAATGCGTAAGTGTTGTCTGCAATAACCAGTCCCTTCAGTTCAGCATGGAAAAGGGAAAACAAGTCAACAGCCTGGAAAGATTTAAAGTCAAGCTGAGAAGAGAGTTGGGTGAGTTCGTGTTACGGATTTTTCCTTCAGAAGATTCATTTTCAAGCAATCTTAATGGCAGAAGCATACTCAGAGCAATGTGCATCTCATGGGGACTTGCAGGTGGTCTATGTGAAGCTAGCTCACCCACATTTCCTGTTTCTTCAGTTTTTGCAAATAAGCAAATAGCTGGGTTTTTGTCATTGTTGTTGTTTTTCCAGGGGTAAGAAGAACAAGTCTGTGCTGTGTGTTGCTGCTTCATCCTCAGAGGTGCAGCTGAGAGGGGCAGAGCACAGCCTGGGACATTCTTTACACTCATCTCCTAGAAGGGCATCATTCACACCACGTCTATCTTTTTGGGGGAGTTGGCTTTGTTGTTTTTTTGTTTTGTTTTGTTTTCCTGAAAGGGTCTGGACACCTTCCCCTTTCATTTTAGCTATGAATTTCAGCAACATGAACTGGCTTTTGATCCATTTCCAGCTTCAGAGGTTTTGGTCCAGGCATTTGATTCAAGGCTTAGGACTTGGTCTAACTGTGCTAAAAGTTATTACTTAAGAATTTAGTTTTATAGCAGAAATGGTCTTTGAGGCAGTTCTTACTTTCTTAAAAGCTGCAGAACAAAAGAGCCATTTCTTAGAGGAATTCAGCATTATTCACCAGAACACAGTCTTGGGACAGGAAAATTTATAAAGGATCATGACTGTGACTTGTAATTACCTCATGACTGCTTTGTGGCTGTAAAGGAACAATAACAAAAGTTTTTGAAATCCCTGTGCTGACTTACCCTAACACACATTTGAAGGCACACTATCTGTATGCCTTGCTTCCAGATATCTTCTTATAGCATTGCATAGATATTTCCTTTTTGCTCAGGACAGCCTGCATAGATACATGACTTCATAGAATCACAGAATGGTTTGGGTTGGAAGGGACCTTAAAGATCACATATTTGCATGTCCCCTGCCATAGGCAGGGACACCTCTCTCTAGATCGGGTTGATCAAAGCCCCATCCAGCATGGCCTTGAACACTTCCAGGGATGGGGCATACACAACTTCTCTGGGCAACCCATTCCAGTGACTTACCACCCCATAGTAAATAATTTCTTCCCCATATCTAATCTGAAACTACCCTTCTTTACTTTAAAACCATTACTGCTTGTCCTATCCCTGCAGTCCCTGACAAAGAGTCCCTCCCCAGCTGTCCTGCAGGCCCACCTTTATGTACTGGAAGGCTGCTGTAAGGTCTCTCTGGAGCCTTCTCTTCTCCAGGCTGAACAGACCCCGCTCTCTCAGCCTGCCTTCATAGGAGAGGTGTTCCAGCTCTTTGATGATATTTGTAGCCCTCCTCACTCATTCTAATAGGTCCATGTCCTTCTTGTGCTGGAGGCCCCAGAGCTGAACACAGTGCTCCAGGTGGGGTCTCCCAACAGCAGAGTAGGATGATTACTTCCCTCATCCTACTGGCCATGCTTCTTTTAATGCAGCCCACAAAATGGTTGGCCATGGGCTCACCTCTCAATCCTGTCCAGGTCCCTCTGGATGGCGTCCCTTCCCTGCAGTGTGTTGACTGTACCACACAGCATGGTGTCATCAGCAAACTTTATGAGGGTGCACTCAATCTCACTGTCCATGTCACACACCAAGGTGTTAAATAGTACCAGTCCTAATACCAGCCCCTGAGGACCACTCATTGCTGGTCTCCACCTGGACATCAAGCCATTGACCACAACTCATCCAGCCAATTCCTACCCACCCAAGTGGTCCATCTGTCAAATCCGTGTCTCCAATTTAAAGACAGAGGTATCAGGACAGTGCCAAATGCTTTGTACAAGACTTACTCTGAAATAAATAGCATAGTGTGTATGGAAGAACTCTGCACTGTCATATATGTTTGTTAAGTATTTTTCTTCCAATCCTGAAACCCATTCAGATTTTTATTTATTTATTTATTTATTTATTTATTTTCCTGTAAATGAACAACTGTGGAGGGCAGGGGAAGTACAATGCAGTCTGACTCTGAAAAGGATTATTCTATCAGCATCACTTTTTCTTGTTGACTGTGCTCAGACAATGCATTTTTTCAGTGAGGTATTTGTTTATTAATGATCCAGTCAGTTGCAGGGTAAGGAGAAAACACGGGAGCCAATCACACTGACAACCACTGTGAAGCAGTTGGGTGAAGGCAGGAGATGATACTCCGTATTAAAAGATTCACGGGAGATTTTTCTGACTTCAGCTTTTTAATTAGTTTGGTTTCTCTGGGTAGCCCAGTGGCCTGCCCTCCAATCCTGCAGCTATGTTCCTGATTTTTTTAATTATTCTTATTTTCTACATACGTGGCCATACCCCAGCTCACAGAGAGTGACAGATACCTTTTGCTGTATGTTTTTAGGTGAAGGGAGCCAAGGAACAGGCAAGATTTAAGGTCAATGTTCTCTGTATGTCTCAGCAACCACAACTGGAGTTTGCAGGCCGAAACAGATCCAGCTCCATTTCTATGTCAAAACCCAAAGCTAATTTTCAAAAGAAGTTTGTAGGAACAGTTTGGACATCTGAAAATCAGTCCAGAAACATGCAATTGCAACATCTCATTCTAGGGACATCTGGGGGGAAAAAAAAAAAAAAAATGCCTCAAAGTGCTGGTTGCTGAACACTTGAAAATCTGTATTTAAGGTCTGGCTTAAAGTACAAAATGTGTTAATGCATTTCTGCTTTCTGCATGTTAGCATTCGTAGCAGAGCCTGGGAGGAAAAGCTGGGTCTTTCTGTGCTAGCATGTGGCCACATTGACTCAGTGTCCCCTTGCAGCCAGCAACACCTCCATTATTGAGGAGAATGATTGCATGGACTCTCTATGAGGCTTTTGGTCATCTTTTCAGATGAAGTGCAATGCACCTGCAATTTTTCTCTTTGGTATTAAATTTAACTCCCCTTTGCATTTTGGCGGATGGAGTAAATCTTAGTGTGTTTTAAAAGAGTAGCTAGTGGTGCAACAGTGGTATGTATGTCACAAAGTCTGGTAATCACTTTGTTCCAAACCTGTGTCCATACAGATGTTCAGTGGTGTATACTTTGTGGACATGTGAAGTTTGACAGAGACTGCATAGGCAGAAAAAAATAAAAAGTACATTTGTGCTATGTAAGTGCTGCCAGGCGTCTTTGCTGTGAGCACCTTGGAGTCTGCTAATGACATTTATTGAGCCCTCATAGCTAGTTTATGGCATAATAATTACGTGTATGTATTCCCTGCTGAATATCAGGAGCTTAATGAGTCTTCATTACAAAGAAATAAAAAATTAGCTAGAACATAGTAAGATATATAGCTGATATATGTAGTAGGAAGTTACTAAAATAGGAAAACATCTTCAGTGTTGGCTTCTGTTAGCAGAACTGCTGAAAGAAAGTCCTGTTTAAATAGCTACAGCAGGAGTCCCTGTGGGAATAAGGTTGTTTTTTGTTTATTTTTTTGTTTGTTTGTTTTTCCTCCAAGGGAATTACCTCAGGACTCTGAAGTCCATTGTCTTAGTGAAGGCACACTGAGGCTTCCCCATTTGACTGGGATGACAGGTCTAGCAGTCAGTATTGGTGGTAAAAGAGGGAAGTGGCTTCAGATTTCAGGCTTTTGTTGTTCTGACCTTTAAAATGACCATTCAGCGATTGGAATTCAGCTGTTCTCATTCTATCTGTTTTCCTGATGAAGCTATCTCTGTCATCCTTTGCCTATGCCTGTCCATCTCTCTTGCTAAGTGTTGGCTCTCCAAGTGCACCGAGAGTGAACATGTTGGGTAATGTGAAATCCTGACTCATCCACAGCCTTGGATAAATTACATATCTCGGGATCATTCAATGGAAGATGCCTAGCTACCAGTTGTTAGTATGGGATCTTCACTCGGAACAGGTGCAATAACAGAATGTGTATGTCATGCCTTGTGTCTCACTGTGGATGCACGCATACCCTGCTCTGACAGAAAAGCTGCTGCAGTGCCATGCAGGCAACAGTTTTATTCACTGTGTTCCTAGCAGTTTAATTCCAACACAGTATTCCTCCTGGACTTGAAAACAAACAGTTGCTGATAAATACAAATACTAGCTTGTTGAAGGTAAAGGCAGCTTTGAGGAGCAAAACTCGGAATATAGAAGTAAATATGGAGTTAGCCATGGGGACTATGCAGCATCTCAGATGCTGCTTTTGTGCCATGTGGCTTCAAAGCCTTGCTGCAAGTTGCCCTTCCCTTCAAGCAGCTCTGAGCATGCTGCTTCACTTACTGTGTTGGAATATCCCTGAAGGCAGTCCAGCCCCAGTTGTGATAGTCACCTGTGCATTAGTCAGAGAACAAAATTCACAAAGGGGAAAGAAGGAGATCATGTTATGCAGAGTGGCTGCTACTTGTTGGGGGAGGGGGAGGGGGTAAAGGAAAATGAGAGGGAAGAGAAAGCGAAGCGAAGCGAAGCGAAGCGAAGCGAAGCGAAGCGAAGCGAAGCGAAGAGAAGAGAAGAGAAGAGAAGAGAAGAGAAGAGAAGAGAAGAGAAGAGAAGAGAAGAGAAGAGAAGAGAAGAGAAGAGGGAAAAAAGAAAGAGAGGGGAAGGGAAGGGAAGGGAAGGGAAGGGAAGGGAAGGGAAGGGAAGGGAAGGGAAGGGAAGGGAAGGGAAGGGAAGGGAAGGGAAGGGAAGGGAAGGGAAGGGAAGGG
Organism: Netta rufina; assembly: GCF_964035555.1. Taxonomy (NCBI): domain Eukaryota; kingdom Metazoa; phylum Chordata; class Aves; order Anseriformes; family Anatidae; genus Netta; species Netta rufina. Next base: position 22,630,825 of record NC_140125.1, read on the forward strand.
AAGGGAAGGGAAGGGAAGAAAAAAGAAAAGAAAAAAAAAAAGAAGAGAAGAGAAGAGAAGAGAAGAGAAGAGAAGAGAAGAGAAGAGAAGAGAAGAGAAGAGAAGAGAAGAGAAGAGAAGAAAAGAAAAGAAAAGAGAAAAGAAAAGAAAAGAAAAGAAAAGAAAAGAAAAGAAAAGAAAAGAAAAGAAAAGAAAAAAGAAAAGAGAAAAGAAAAGAAAAGAAAAGAAAAAAGAAAAGAGAAGAGAAAAGAAAAGAAAAGAAAAGAAAAGAAAAGAAAAGAAAAGAAAAGAAAAGAAAAGAAAAGAAAAGAAAAGAAAAGAAAAGAAAAGAAAAGAAAAGAAAAGAAAAGAAAAAGATATGCTATCAGTAAGCTGAAATCTGAACAGCCTAACTGGTCCTAATAGTTGGAGGGTTTAGGGAAGCCTGCCAGAGTGTGGAAAGCATAACAACTGCATTTAATAACAATCAAGCAACTCTTATAAATATTTGCATGTGCTGCTTCAAAGCCTACTACATGGTCATTCATGTTCTGCAGTCAGAAAGAAGAGGAAGGAAAAAAAGAGGGCAAGATAAAAAGGGCACTCCATGTTTTGTAGCTGCTGTAATAAGGAGTGGGCAGAGCACCAGAAAGAAAAGAAAAAGGGAAAAGAAACCCTCCAAAGTTTAATAAACACAAAAGGGAATAAAAATAAATCTTTGGAGCATTTATTGCAAGCCCTTGATGGAAGGATTGGATTGAAGCTCTCAGCCTTTCCAGTGTGGGCGTATGTGCGAAGTCGGCCTGTCTGGCCTCCTCCAATGAGAAGAGAAAAGTTGTTTACATTTCCTATCTTGGGCTGTGCAAATAATTAATTCTTTTCTTTTGTTTGTTTGTTTCAATAGCAGAAATGAAAATTCAGAGGGGAAAAAAAAAAAAGTGTTTGGATACAATTGGATTTAGGACTTTCCTCACCAGACAGCAAGCCCTGCTCTCAGAGGAGCTGTGTCAGAGCATTTTGTTTCCTTCAAATGTCAGTACACGCTGTACTTGTGAGGAAAGCCATGGAAACAGAAGCCTCAGTTCATATGACACAACTGTCAAAGGCAAAAGTGTCATCCTGTTATTCAGGAGGTCCCCAACTTGGGGAGTACCTTGAGGATGAAACAACCTCCTTCAGTGCCCACTTTTGGCTTGAGGGAGCTTGAACGCATCTCGCAGTCCTCCCAGGAGCAATGCCTAGAGGTCTGCCTGCTATTTTGAATGGTCATTAAGAAGACGTGAGCAGTCTTTTCTGTTGATGCTTGTCCACCCTGCATCAATAGAGCTATATTGCTGCCTTGCCTGTTCAGTACTTTGGGATAGGTCTCCTGCACCCCCGTCATTGGAGCAGGGCTGCTTTCTGTCCTGGTTGCTGGCACAGGAGGTTAGAGGATGCCAGATGTTGAACAGTCAGTAAGAAGCCCAGAAACCACAGTTTAAGCCCTTATGCATTTAAACATTCACAGACCAGAATACTTTCTAACCTGGCAGTTTGGACTGTCCTGTGTAAAGCGGCTGATGGAATTTCAGCTCAAAGGAAAAAAAAAAAAAAAGGAGTATAAAAAGAATAAAAAAGCTAAACCCACAATGCTCATTGTTAAGCACACAGAGCTATTGGTCTAAAGGTAGGAGGAGGGATGCTGTCTTTGCCTTCTCCAACTGTGCTTTATAACTCATCTCAGCCTTACTGAGACGGATGTGATTATGATTATTATAGGTGGAAGTATTAATTTTTGGGTGGGTTGAATTAATGAATAATTGAAAGGTGACAAAAATGGAATCTTTCACTGCATTCACTATTCCTTTCTCTCCAAACCAAAATAAAACTGTGTTTTCCTAGCTACAGAAAACATATTGATTTGATTCCACTAATTAATGATAATTGTTCAAAGAATACTTCAGGAGTCTGGTCTGCAACAGTATTACAGTGTTTGCAGACTTAACTTGCTCAGGGTTATCCTGGAGTCTACTGGAGTCACTGGGCAAAAATCAGAGGGAGTCTAGAGGTATCCAACTGAGACTGCATTGATACAACTGTCAGGTTAAGGTAGAGTTACAGAGATATAAATTGCAGCATCTGAGATCACTTAAAGGCTAACCCAAACCCTTGTAAACTCTATAGGGCTCTTCCCCTTCCCTTACAGAGAGTTGCAAATCTCAATTCGCTGTCCTAATGTTGATGAATTTTCATGTAACCCCCAATTCTGCAGTCAGCCATTCTTTCACAGAGGAAGGGCTCCAGCTAGCAAAAAGCCATATTTTTAAATTTTATTTTTAGCTATCCATGAATAATGCCTTTTCCTGAGTTGACTTCCCATGGATATGGGAAATGATAATGGGAAATAAACCATACTTATGTTTATTTTATTTTATTTTATTTTATTTTATTTTATTTTATTTTATTTTATTTTTATTTTTTTTGCAAAGTATAAAACTGTTTCATGAGAGAGATGTAATTTCTTTAAGATAAGATTTAATTCTTCTCCATTGTCGATGTCCTATGTCTGCTTTCCAACAGAAGGTAAATACTCATTCACTGTGTATGCAAATGCACATACTGAAACACAAAAGCATGCACGCTGAGAGAGTATTCCTTCTCTATCTGTTACTGTTTTCCATATATATGATAGAGAAAAAATAAAAATGGAGAGGTGGTTTAGGAAAATCGTTTCAGATGCATATTCACAGATTTATAATATATTGTATCTAAAATAGAGACGTGGAAAAGAAAGGCTACAAGCAAAGTCCAAGAAAGTTCTAGAAATAAGTTAGAAGCTAAATATAAATCAAGCAGACAGTTAAATAGGACTTTTGAATCTGAAATAAAGTCAAGATGGACAGTGTTTGTCCGTGCCAGGGCAAGTGGCTGTCTGCTAGTTCGGCTTGTCCACAGGGAATGAAATTGTAGGCTGATGCCTCAAATAAATGACAGGGAAGGACAACTTACAACTCATCCTGGAAGCATCAATCTTATATATACATGTTATTATGCCAAATTATATTCCTAGTAGGATTAGGTTTGGCTGAGGAACAAGTAGTAGTCTTGGAGTTTCCTATAGCAGAAAAATAAATTCAAGAGATTATTTCCCTCTTAAGTGAGGATGTAACCTCTGAACCAAGTAGCTTTCTTAGGAATTTTCAAAATCTATCAAAATTAAGATCATCATTACATAAAGTTAAGCTTTTCTCAGAAGACTTTCATGTATTTCTCCTTCAGTGAGAAAACAAACATTGAGAGAGACAAGCACTTCTGTATTACTCAGGGTAAAGAGGAGCAATTCTGGTGTGGGGGTAATTCATATCCCTTTTGATTTGAGTTCTCATTATAAGTTTGTAGCTGGTAGGTCACAATACTGATCACAATGCTTTGGGTTTATTGTGGAACACTGCTGATGTGAAGATTTGAGAACTTTCTTTTCCTAATTATGTGGGACCACAATGAAGTCTGGGGCTTGGGCTTCCTGTTTATATTTATATCTCTTCCACATTTTACATACTGATGGTCTTCTTTGGGAAGTACTCTTTCAGAGCATTTTTTAATCATTTTGAGAACTCGTCATCTCTCACTTGTAATGCATCTATAGTCAAAGCCTAGATTCTACCTTTCTCTGTAAGATTTTCTCATCTCTATTTTTAGGAGTTTTTACATCTTTCCATTACAAAAATGATTTTGGCTGAATTATCTAGAGGAAGAGTATTTGTGAATATTATAAAGAGAATACACTTACTTTATTCCTTCTGTGACTGAATGGTACTTGGTATTTATGCTGTAGTCATTTTGAGCCTTTAAAGAGTTACTTGAAGAGATACAAGCTGGATGTTACACGTGTAACTGAGCATCAAGTCTGCTAAACGTGTTGCCTTGCAGTTTGGGGCTGCTGTGTTGATCAGAAGTTCTGATAGTGGCAGCAAGTCTATAAACATTAAACTTTTGTGAGCTGGTCCTTAGCTATTAATGTGTCTCATTAATGTGAATAGGTATCATTAATGATTTATTCCAACTGTCTTTAATAATTAGTAGCTAGAAGTAAAGATAAATGTCCTGGATTTATGTTCTCCAATCTCTGTGCTGTGTTATGTATATACATCTGTGAAGAATTATGTATCTTCCAGAAGAAAGTCCTTTACTCCTTTAGTAGATAGATGGATGGATGGCCTGGATGGGTGGAGAGCTGGGACACATAGACAAGCGTGAAACCTCAACAGGATTTCTGACCTTCATGGGAGCTTAATTGCTCACCTCTCTAATGTGCAGGCTGTTGTCTCCTGTCACTGTCTGACAAATCCTGAACTATGTAGCTAGTGAGAAAATTTAATATTTTATAATTATTATCTGAAGTGTTTCTGCTGGTGTTGCCCCAAGGGAGCCTGCGAAGTTTGCTTCCTCCTCTGAAAATCCTCCCCCCTGCCACGATGCAGTTTTCATCTTTCTTCTGTTTCTTTGTATGTTTCAAAATGTAAGAGAAGAGGAAACCTTTCCCTCAGCTTGAATGGAGATTTTATCAGGGCCTTTGAGTCATTTCGACTCATCCCTGAATTTGGCTCGCTATGCCCACTCTGCAATTTGAAGAAAGTCTTGCCAAACAACAGGGTGTGGAGAATGTCACACATACAGAGTATGTTCAGAGTTTTCTGCACATGGTTTTCTGTTTGTGCTCTTGGCCAGAATTAGGTGGAACAGCCTCAGATGATCACTGAACCCTTCAGGGTAATCCGAATTCTGCAAAAGTAGTTTGCTGCTTAACCTCAGTCAGGGTTTACAGCTGGGAAGGAGGAAGAGATTATTTTGAAACCTATACTGATACTTTTGATACCATTAATGAAGACTTGATTCCACTTTTCTGTTATTTGTTTTTTATTTTTATTTTTTAAATCTTTTTTTTTATTGCTTTCCCCCTAATATATAGTGAGGGGTGCTTTTATTTATGACTTTTACTGCTTGCAAATGGTCAATATTCATGTAATTCTGTTTATGTCTACTGCCTGCATGTCTTTTACTTCCCTTTCTTCTTCCTCTTCTATTTTTGCCTTTGCTACAATCAGAATGAGTATTTTATTCCAATAAAAATCCTTAATAGCTAAATAGGAAACAAAACTTGAAGCTGACTAATTTATACTCCATGCCCTAGGGGGAAATGGGTTTTAGAAAGTATACATATCAAATGATTTCCTGTTACTTGTCTTCTTAGTAGATCTCTGTGAACTCTGTGCAAGTCTGAAGGCATTTGCCAGATAACAAATGTTCTGATTTTTTTCCAATTTAGAAGCATCCAAGATTTTCCACCAGTAAGTGGAAAGAATGGGGTTAAACACATGCCCTGAAATAGAGTTGGATGCTTGTTAATCTCTATTAATCTGCTATTCCTATAATCAAACACATGTGGGGTTGTTTAATTTATTAAATTGTTAAATTGTTAATAGCTGAGGTTGTCTTGCATTGCATTGTATGAAACAATGTATTATATCATTTGAAAAAATACATAAACAATCGCACTGCGTTATTTCAGATGCCATCCCACCAAGCTATTACAGCCTTTACTTCCGAATCGTGAGATTTGATGTCTCAGCGATGGAGAAGAATGCCTCCAACTTGGTGAAGGCCGAGTTCAGGGTCTTCCGCCTGCAGAACTCAAAGGCGCGGGTCTCGGAGCAGCGGATAGAGCTGTACCAGGTAAGGCTCTGGCTATTACTGCTTTCTTTCAAAGGTAGCTTTTTTGCCATGACTGTGCTAGAAAGAACTTCATTCAAAGTCATATGAAGCTGAAATACACATACTTTTATAGAAAGTGCGCTTCAGGACTCTATCATTCTGCATATAGTGACAGAGGAGGCATATAGAAGCTTTGTGTTGATGATTTGCTGTAAGTAAGTGACAGAACAAGGCACCAAGCAAGGAGTTCTGAGGGTCTCTCTCTCCCAACACCTGATCTGCACTGTAGGTTACATAGAAGAAATCAAATTGCTGTCTCTGGCCGGTGTTCAGGATAAGCCTATTAACTGTTCCTTGCAGAAATGTCATCGTTAATAACTGAGTTTCAAGTCATTGCAGTTTCAGAACTCAAAGCAAGTCAGTGGAAAATTCCTTCATTTAGGAAAGAGGAAGAAAATGACCCAGTGACTGTTTTACTCTGGGGTGTTGATAAGATTTTTTCTTTTTTTTTCTGTTTGTTTTCAAATTGCACCCTGCACTTCAACCAGTGACATGAGATGATTTATAAACTTGGTCAGATGGTATTGTCACTGAAGAAGCAAATTCAGTCTTGCATAGAAGCCATCACAACCCCACAAAACATCCTCTGTGTGTGAACAAGCTCAAGCAGAGGCTCCTCTACCTAGGTAATGAGTCAGCTTGCACACATGCTAAACCAATTAAGGTCAACTGCATAGAGTCTGTGCATATGTTTGTGGAACTATTTTCTAGAGCATATTTCGTGTAAAACATAGTTCATCTCACCAACAAAACCAACAGCGAAAAAGGAATCAACTCCCTGCAGTTTTATACTGGCTAAAACTGACAGTTGTTCTACCAACATGGGATTTGTTCAGCTGAAAACCCTGCTAGGGAAGAAGTCATCGTGTTAAATAAAGTGTGTTGAATCCTTCTTTGGCTCTGTTTTTGCTGCCCTCATTTGCTGCACCTGAGCACAGCCACGAGTTTGCAGCACAGTAAAGCCTGGGTCTGATCCTGTGGGTGCAAATTTGAGTTAGTTATTTCCCTCACTTTCAAAGTTCACATTTTTCTGCCTGGTCTGCTCAAGTGTGAACAAAGCTTGTAGCAGATGCAATTTCTGCATAAGCCAGCCTTAGAGACTGATAGCAGGAAAAGATGCACTAGATTTTTAAAACATGATTTAAACAGGAGAGAAATGTGATTCCCCATTGAATGGGGTTAGGTCTGCAGGTGGTCACCAGGTGCTTGCTGTCAAGACTGCAACCTGGCTGTGTGCCTTTCCAAGAAGAGACTGGCAGAAAAATTGACTAAATAACATGTCACTTGTTAAAAGAGAAAGCTAACAGAAATCTTTGAAAGTCAGTGGTGTCCTTGGTGTGTAAGAGCCACACAAAATTATGCTTCATGTCCCCATGCTGTTGCCACACCAACCTGTCAAAATGATCATATGTTCTGACTTGACCTCACTATTCAGACATCCTAAATGTTGGTAATGGCATCCCTGTGTTTTCTGAGAGCTATTAATCAGTTACCTGGAAGGAATACAGTTGAGATTACCTGAGCTCAGCTCATTGCACCTCTATGTTTGAGGAATGCAGGATGCAAAAAGTTCAGCAGAGGTAGGGAAGAAAGGGCCTTTACTTGGCTGGGAATTCGGATTGTGACAAGAAACAGCTGGTGCTCATTTGAGAGAGGCTGACTCCAGCAAGTCTGTGCCCATGGAAATGGCTGACACCTGCACCTAGGGCAGGTACCTCGGTCTTGTAGATAAATATATAGCTGGTGAGTAAGGCAGTCTTTTTTTTTTTTTTTTTTTTTTTTTTTTTTTGAGGCTGGGTGGGACATACTGATTGGAGTGTTGGGTGAGTAATGAGGTGCTGGTTATTGTAGGATTAGAGCTTTTCTATAACCAAGAATTAGGCTTGCCAGAGGCGGCGAGCTGTGAGTGTGTTTGTGCCAGGTGTATGCTAGGCATGATACTTGTTCCTTCTCCTGCAGAGAAACAAGCTGTTCCTGGAGCATTTCCCTGTAGAGAATGTATCAAAATGATGACAGCTGCCTGCTAGTGCTTCTCTCTTCTTTACTCCTTATAAGCTCCTCTCGTCTTTTCCTTCCTCTACTCCTCCACCCCTACTCTGCCCTTTGGTCATATTTACCACTTCTTGCAGTCTTTTATGCAGTGCTCCCCAAAAGCTTGTATGCAGGTATTACCTTAGCTCTACGATGGCTGGTCTGTACTGCCTGGGTTTCTTATCATTGGCTCTGCTGCAGGAATATCGGAATCCCTAAATACTCCTACGCTTAATCTCCATCACAGTGTTTGAGACTGCACAGTGTTCAACAACAAGCAAATAGAAGGAGAAGTTGGAGAGGAGGGTGTGTAGTAGGACAATGCTGTTGAAGCATCCTAAAACTAAAAATGTCACCTTTAGAGAGTAAAACAAGGAGCTGAAAGTAGGGAAGGATGACTAGGAGGCATTGGTGCCATGGTACTGCTAGAGGAGCTTCAGGGTTGTGTAGGGATAGGGATGTCAAACAGTGGGGGAAGAAACAAACGTGAGGGGTAAGAGAGAATGAGGGAAGATGTGCATTTAATTGGAAGTGGAAGAGGCAAATATATTCTGTAGGGGCTGGAAAGTTTCACAGGTATATTTGCTTGAAGCTTGGAAAGCCATGCATAGAGAGAGAGCCTCACAAAGGAGATTGCTGGTAGGTTTGGCAAATATATCTGCTCCTCCTCCTCCATGCATAAGCACTGCTTCCTGTCTTGTGAGATAGTGCTGGGCTTGCCAGGGCTGTTGTGCCCAGAAGCAACAATGTGGTTTTTTTGTTTTTTTTTTTTCTTCCCTCTTTCTTTCTTTCTTTCCTCCCACCAAGTTTCGGGTTGCCTACTGTTCTAAGTGTTTTGCTTTGCCAAGGAGATCTTCTTGATGAGGGTTTTTCAAATTCCTTTCATACCTGTAGTTTCAGGGAATGGTTGTTGCTGCGTCTTCTCCTCTTTCTCAGTCAAGCAGGAAGAGAGGGGCAAAAGTCTCCTGGGGAGAGGAAAAGCTCTCTTGCTGTGATTCAGTGGGAAAGAGGGCACCCCTGACCACGGGCAGGTCTAGAGCAATCCACTTTTGTCCAGTGGCAGTTTAGTAGCAGCGTATACACCAGTGATGCAGAAAGGACAATACTGCTCTGAAGGACTATTTTAGGAACAGTGAGACAGACATGTAGGGAACATAGAAAAAACAAGCAAGCAGAATATAAATATTTTGTTTCTCCTCCTGATTCTTTCTTTGTGTGGTCCCCTGACCTTACAGATCTACGATCTACCCTTAAAATGAGAAAGAAATGCAAGACTGCACCTTTTCAGCTAATCTTTCCTCCGGCTCCACTTGGCTCATTTTTCCAAACCACATCAGAGAAGGACACAGTGTTTTGCTGCAGCCCTTGTTTGCACTGACTCCAGGAAGGCAGTCTGGGGCTGCTTGGCATGGTGACCCAGAGCCGTGGCCCCTTGTGCCTAGCCCCAGAGCAGGAACAGCAGGATCCTGTACCCACCCGCAGTGGCAAGGTCAGAACGGAGAGGACGCTGATACGTTTGTTTTGGGAGCAAGTGGTTGTTTATCCACTGGCCAAGCCAGCTGCACCTGGGCAGTAGGTCCTGGAGATGAATTTTTCTGGAGGTGCCCTGGACACATCCTGCCATTCAGGTTCATGGACCCTGCTGAGCTGGGCAGCTCCCCGTCCACATGTTCATGGTTCTTCTGTGGTGTTTGCAGGCTTTGAAGTCTAAACTGGTTTCTCAGGTAGCCTTACTGACCGCAGGGGAGTGTATCCAGGGAATTAATGGGACTGAAGTTAAGTCCCTTTGCAAAGTCCCATGCAGTGCTGGTTTTCCTCTGTTCAACTCATGCCTCTGCTCTCAGGATGCTCGGCAAGGCTCAGAGCACGGTGAAACGTGCTGCATCTCGCTGCCTGCTTTCAAATAGTCTTCTGGAGCCAGGGGGGGAGTGGTAATCCCTGAGAGCAGAAACAGTTTCTTTAATGTCTTTTTTCACCCAAAATACTTCTCTGAGTATTTGAGGATTAGTCGGTCACGTCTGTGCGTTCCTGTGCAGATGGGAAATGCAGTACACATATTAAGTAGTTTTAAGATAGGAAAAAAAAAATAAAGCTCATAGAAGTGGGAGCTAAGCTTCTTTCATAACGCTGGTATAAAATCTTCTGTCTTTTCTTGGCTCTAGTTAAGTGAAGCCATAAAGAATTAAGTTATTTAAAGGCACTATCTTTTCTGTTATTTCTTCTGCCTGAAAGTGAGAGTTAATCCACTCATGGTGCTGCTCAGCTAGCAGCATGTTGGAGAGTGGGAAGCTGGAGGGAAGGAGGGGAAGCAGCATAGCCTCAGGGGCAGCCAGTGCTCTCCTATGCTTCTCCACTGTACTGTGGTTTCGTGATGCGCTTCTTAATGTGCACCAAGACTTCAGAAAATATTAAGGGGATAGAGTACTCTTGGGGGAGGGAGAAAGAGTAATATTAAATAAAAAAAGCTTTAGCATCCTCCAGTGGCCCTTGCTATGTTTTTAAAGATTTATGCCAAATGCAGGCTTTATTGGAATTTGATCAGATAAAGCTTGGTTGTTATGGGAATGTCTTTGTTCATCAGTTTTCTTGCCTGCTTTGAAGACTTCATCACATCTTTTTTTTATTAAGGTGCTTCTGTATTTATGAATAGAGTCCCTGCACCCTTCAGAAAAAAAGCTTGCCTTTTATGAATAAGCATTCCAAAAAATAAATAGCACCATAGCAAAGCTGGACAGGTGAAAACCCTCGCGGGGCAAAAAGTAGTTGTTCAGGGAGCATTGTGGTATTGTTTTTGAGGTAGTTTTATTATGTACAGACGGTCAAACAATAAAAAGTAATAATTGCTTCCTATGGAAGCAGTGCCATGTTTTGATAACACATCATAAAGCATCACAAAAATGCAGCTAAAGCACGGGATTTTAGCATTGTTGTTATCTGATTATCTGCGCATGTGGGTAGCTTGTGGTTGGTGGATGAAGGGATGTACTGCATGAAGTGTCCAAGCAAATAAATGTACAACACCAGGCTAAAGCCCGGGGGGACACTGTGTTATGACAAGCAAGCAAGTGGGAGCAGACCTTTGGTCTTTCTATGTTGGGGATGGTCCCATCCATGCCAAGGGCTCCTGTGGCACTCACATGGGGTCTAGGAAGAAGTGAATACCCTCCACACAGTGTCTAACCTGTTTTCTTTAAGGATCTCTCTCCTTGCTTGGAGGTATAAGAAGGAAGATGCTGTGGAACATATTACCCCACTATGAGTCAGATTTAAATTTAAACCACAATCAGTCTTTCAAATGCTTTCAGTTCAGACAGTGTTTTGTCTTGTTTTTCGGTTAGGGAATATGTTTAAAGTGAGCTGCTATAGATTTGGGCCAGATCTCAGCGGTGCAAATCTGAGGCAATTTACACTGGCTGCAGTAGAGCTACTCTAGATTGATCTAAGTATAATCAAGAGCAGAGGGGCCCTGCTTGCTATTCCCCCCTCCCCGCCCCCCCCCCCCCCAAAAAAAAAAAAGAAAAAAAAGTGCTGTCTCTAGTGCCATGGAACAAAATCCCAGGAAGCAGAGTTTGTGGCACTCAGCTGGCATGGGACGCCTGTGCTACACACATCACCTGGGGCATTTGATTCCAATTGACTGCTGTTGCTGCAACCCACAACTGAAGTATTTGGGTCCCACAATTTATGTATTGCGGTCCTGAAACAAAATTCTTGCAATATGAAAGGTTATGATTAAATGGCAAATGTGCAGTGCTCTTTGTTGTGCCAAACTCAGTGTATACTGTGGATCTAATAACTTTTGGCTCTACCAGTCCTCCCTGGCCCCCCACCAACTGAAGACCAGAGGATCAGAGGAAATTGACTTGCAGCATATTTCAGTCAAATTGCTGCTTTCTCTTTGTTTCAGAATCCTTTTTTTTTTTTTTCTTGTTGTTCTGAGTAGTGTATCCCCTACAAAATACTCTACAATGTCTCAAATGTAGCAAGTACTTTTGGCAAATAATCTGAGCATGATTGAAAGGAAGTATTTACTGGTGCATCATATTCTTTGCCATTTGAGACTTATCTTGGATGCAGCCAGCTCTTGCCAGAACAGAGCAGTTACTGAAGGCAACTTGAAGTATGTAATACCCCATTAGCTGCTGGCATGAGCTGGTGCATACTCCCAACTTGACCTAACAGTAGTGTAGGGCGCTGAGCTGATAGATTTATTACAGTTTGTGGTGTGTGTATATTATGGGGAAAGTAGGAATGTAGGACACAGGTCAGAGATAAGCCTCTCAATTTGGGTTCTTGCTCTTTGGGTTGCAATCTGGCAGGGAAACCAGATTCATGTTAGGCTGAGACACGCACAAGTCTGAACCAAACACTGCAGCTTGATAGTTACTGGGCTGGTGAATATCATATTGGTGCTAAGAGGCCCATTGTAGGTAAGGTGCTGAGGAAAGCTGGGGAGCTTTGTTGTCAGACAGTTCACCTGAGGGCTAGCTAGTGAACAGAAATGGCTGCAAGAAATGAGAAAGAGCAACTCTTGGGTCCGGAAAAAAGAAAACGGTGCTATAGAGCCTTTTCCAACTTAAGCGCAAATGACATGCCCACAGCAAAGAGACCCCAGAAACAATTCCATATCACTCATGTGATGAGACAGCAAAAGGACTCTGGGCTTCCTTATGCCCTGTTTCCTTGTCCAGTAATGAAGAAAAGCTGTGGAGGAGAGGTAAAGGAAAATAATGTGCAGCTTTGTAGGAGAGAAGCCTGTATGAAGAATAGATGAGGGGAGAAAATGGAGGATGGAAGTGGTTTGGATGGAAGTTTCTGGTGGGAAGAGAAAATTATAAGAATGAAGGAAGAAGAACAAGGCAAGAAGAAGGGAAGAAAGAAGAGTGACTTGTGAAAGAAGACAGCATCTTAGAAAAAACAGTAAGTCCAAATATTAAAGCAGCAGATGAACTTTAATGCAAAAATTTTGTGATGAAATGCATATGAACATGAAGTATAGCTATCAGAGACAGGACAGATGAAGGAGTTGGAAGACCTGAGCTTAGAAGGGAGATGAACACAGGAGTACCCTGCAAGGACGTAGGGAACTTGGCTAGGAGACAGGAGAACCCTCTCTGTTTTTGTTGACTTTGGCTCCTCTTTGTTGATATTTTAATAAAACATAAAGTGCCTCTGGCAAGTTAAAGCTAAATGCTAGATAAGTTTACAGGATTTCTTGTTTCGCTTTATTTTATGTAAAATCTTTTTTAGGAGCTATCTTAAAATCTTCTAAACAGCAGGAAATTGCAGTCAATATTTCAAAATCTTCCAGAAGAAGGACCCCAGACCCTCCGTTCTTGTTTATCACTTACACAACACAGAGTCTCCCTGCCTGCTTAAATGTAAATCAAGCAGAGCAGCCGCAGGGGGCCCCAGCAAGCACTGCAGATATATCTTCGGCAATGGGAGGAAGGCCCTGCTTGGGGAACGAATGGAGAGGAAATCCCTTCTCAGACTCCATCCTCTTCCATGAGGCTCATTCCCTCACCACAGTGATGCAATTAGTCAGCCACAGTGAATCCCTGACATACATCATTTCTCTTCCTTTTCTGACCTGCTTTAGCTGCTCGTCTCTTTTACCCCCTTGCACTTCACCTTCTTTTACCTTTAAGCGAGTAGCAGCTGACACTGTAAGGGAATCCTGCTGCAGCTGTAGTTTATCCAGATATAAAAGGGATTGGGTTATGTGTGCAATATGTTCTTTTTATTTGCAAGTTTGCATGAAGAACGTGTCTGGCAAGTTCTGAGCAGATGGATCGTAGAGCTATGGCTTTTTTTTTTTTTTCTTTTTCTTTTTTTTTTTTTTTTTTTTAAGACTCTGGCAAGTACTCCATACCTTTGTATTTTGGCAGGAACTCTGCATCTCATATACTAGTCTCTAAAGACTGCCCTCGTTTTGAGCCTGATTTGGAGACCTTTGCAAGTAATGGAAAGGCTTCCACTGATAAGCAAGGGGGCTGTAAACCCCTTTTAGCTGCATCACACTGAAGGCAGAATCTGAATTACTCTTCTGCAAAAGCGGTTATGAAAATAGTGTAAGTTTACATCGAATTTTTGAAAAAAAAATACACAGTTGGTTTCTTGCACTAGTGATGAGAAGAAAAAAACTAAGATTATGATAGCTGGTAGATTCCCAATTAACTGGCAAAATATGTTATATGGAGGTTTTGGTGCTTTACAACATATGTTTCCACATATGAGTAAGAAACTGGATAGGGAGATTGTAGTGGTTTGCAGTAGAATTAAAGGTTTGCTTATCCTGGTGTCCAAGACCTTGAACTCAACAAGGGAGTGAGAAAGGACTGAGAATTAGCATTGCCATTTTTTTAACTTTAAGCTTCACAAGGGGCTGGATGAAGTCCATGAGAGCTGTCTGAGGAGACCTTTGAAATCTGGACTGAGGCAGCAAATTATTCTTTCAGCAGAGTGAATAGTATGTAAGAATTTGGAAACCACAAGCAGCTGCATATGCAGACCTTGGGAATCCAGTCATCATGCTGCACGGGATTAGGCTGGAGTCCCCTGCAGTATTCTGCTAGTCCAGAAGAGATTATTTTAGATGGCAGTTTTCAGCCACGATGTTCTGCATAACAGAATTTATCTCTGCTCTGATGTTAACCATCATTAGCACATCATTTACCACTGGATCTCATTGTTTGGACTTATTTACTTTGAGCTCACAAGTACATGTCAGGTTATTTCCATTATTGTAAAAGGCCCTTGAAGTTCCAATGGAAACCATGGATAATGATGATAAGTAAGAGAAAGATTAGTGAGTCTGCCAAGATGTTGTAATACAAGAACATCACAGAAGTCTGAAATGACAGGAGAGAAGGGAAGGAAGGAAGTTATCAGGGAGCCAACGGCATCTGGAGGGAGGAGATCAGACAGTCCAGAATAAACTGGGAGGAAAACCAGATTAATAGCAGGTTTTTACAAGATAATACCCTCTTTACTGTTCCTTGGTGATGGCAGATCTCATGCTGTCTGACAGCTGTGACCACCCAAAGTACCAGGGCAACAAAGCAGACACAATAGATATTTTTAAGTGACATACAATCTTATTATTGTTTTGAAAGCTCATCAACTTGTTTTAAGAAACCAGAAGTCACCAAAAATATTTTCAAACAGTTGCTGAATATAATTCTCAAACCTAGCTATAAAATGCCCTTGCTGCTGATGCTTGACCTTTGATTTGTGAGTAGGGTTTTCTTGGCTGCAGCAGGTATATGCAATTGATGTATCAGTCTGTGTATCATCACAGCTGGATCACATTCATCTTTGCTTGTTTGCTTGGTTTCGGTGAGGTGATGAATTTATTAGTCAAAACTGTTCCACTATAAATTATACTTAATTGTAATTTTCCTATTCTTTTGCATCTGCTTGTGGTAGTTATGGGGGAATAGGAGTAGCTACTGGCCAGGCCATCAAACTTGAAATAAACTAAGCAAGTTGCTGTTGTGGAGTTATTTAAAAGAACCAGCTTGTGTTTCTGTTAACTTTTTCCTTTTATGTGTGTAATGAGTCATGAAGACAGGCTCCTCAGGTGTCTGTTCTGAGCAGTTATTGTTTAAAACACATACACTAATGTGCTCATTGAGTTATCCCCTACTTTAGCTCTGTATATAAATGAGAACAGGAGTAGGCAAAGGAAAATCTGAGCAAAGTGATTGCTTTTCTATTAACGGAGTCCTGGGTTTTGGAGGTTTTCTGGTTTTGAACTGATGTAATTACACTGACACCAAACACTGGTACTCTGCTGAGATCAGCTTCTGATATGCCTCATTTTTAAAGAAGCCATGTTTCTATGAATTTTAAAAACATTCTGCTTTGTTTGTTATCATGAATTATAGTGTTCTCAGTATACTTTGCAGTTTATAAAATACAGCCTAAGACAATCCCTGTCCTTATTTATATACTCAGAACTGTGTGATAGGAGGATAAATGTATGCATATGAGTAAACAGTTTTTATCCTCCAGTATTTTAGTGAAGATTTCAGCTACATGATACTTTTTTATTTTTAGTGTATCAGTTTATGCTCTCCAGTTGGTTGAAAAACAAGCAGAGCAGTTGGCAGAAGTACTGTAGATGTCACTCTTTTTTGGAAACATGTTTGTGATTCTTCTGCAGCCAGTTCATGACAAAATTAAGCCATTTCACCACTGAATCGCTGGTCATGGTGATTTGGGATATGTTTCCAAGGTAGCATCCGGGTCCAGCCTCCTCTAACAAATGAGGAGGATTGCCGATAAATCCTTGCCAGCAGATCAGAGTCTCCCTTTGAGGACTGGGCAGAACAGCCCAGAACCAATGCAGAGCAAAAGATTTCAGTGGGATTTATAAAATACCAGAAATCTGGCAGGTCTCACATGAGGGTGGCATGTAAAGGCTGTCATCACTGAGATCTCCAACAGGGCTTCCTAAACATGTCCCTGTACAAGTAAGAGCAATACTTTGTATCTGTCTGGCTACTTCATAAAACCTTTCCTGCGATTACGTGCATTTTTCATATAGTCACTATTTTCTTTGTGCTGCTGGCAGTAGCTGCATGTATTTGATATCTTGAGATCCTTCATGGGGATTCATAAGATATTTTTTTCCTTTTTTTTTTTTTTTTTAAATGGTCAGTATAGAAATATTCTGTGTTCAGTTTTGGGGCCCCTCACTACAAGAAGGACACTGAGGTGCTGGAGCATGCTCAAAGAAGGGCAACAAAGCTGGTGAAGGGTCTAGAAAACAAGGCTTATGAGGAGCAGCTGAGGGAACTGGGATGAAGGCTCAGGGGAGACCTTATTGTACTTTACAATTACCTTAAAAGAAGTTGTAGTGAGGTAGGGATTGGGCTCTTCTCCCAAGCACCAAATGATAGGACAAGGGGAAATGGTCTCACGTTGTGCCAGGGGAGGTTCAGGTTGGACATTAGGAGAAACTTTTTTACTGAAAGGGTTGTACAGAATTGGAATGGGCTGCCCAGGGAAGTGGTTGAGTTACCATTCCTTGAGGTCTTCAGGAAACATGTAGATGTAGAACTTAGTGGTGTGGTTGGATTTGCCAGTACTGGGTAAAAGGTTGGACTAGATGATTTAGAGGTCTTTTCCAACCTGAATGAAAAAAAAAAAAAGGCAAGGGGAAGGTTAGCAGTGCACATAGAATGACAGCTAGAAGGCAAGGCTCAAGTATGCACGCTACTGTGTCAAGTAGAGATTGATGAAGAGTTTTGACTAAGTATATGCTTTCATGTGAAAGGGAGGAATTATGTACAAAAAGAGGGTAGATAAAAACAAATTGTTTTTAAAATTTACAGCAGTGCTACTGAATGAAAATTATTCTGCGTACTGGGCTAGAAGTCTGCTGGATAACCTTTTTGTTACCTATCTATCTATTCAGCTAATCCTCGCATAATGTGATTGTATGTTCTTTAATAGAAAAGGCAATGTTCCTTAATACTTTTGAAGGGGACTAAATGAAGATATATATGTGGTAGAACATCCCTATGTCTAGAAGCTTGAGAGATTTTGTCCAACCTGAATTTTCAGATTGTTAGTCTTGAGCTTTCACTCATGCACATGTGAAGGTGTGCATGCTTGTACCTACATGCATGCAGTTTTTGTGCATTGTCAGCTACTTGTGCATGCGCTGAAAACTGAGGGAGGTAAGGTGGTATGTGTGAAAATCTCTTAATCATGCAAGTGATTGAATTTGTCACTTCTACATGTGGGTAATGATGCACAATACTCCCCCAACCCCCAGAAACCTGAACAATCCAGGTCATGATCCACAGACATATCAAACTTCTGCCTCTTTAAGAGGGAGTGTTTGGATGAGGTGCTAGAAGGAAATGAGTAAAGATTGAACTAAAAGTTTAATTCTGTCTTCTTTCTCTCTGGTATGTTTTTTTTTGTTTTGTTTTGTTTTGTTTTTTTTTTTTTTCCTTGTCTTATGTTAATATATGTGAACTAAATATGCGAACTGAAAACTGTTGGACAGAGGTTTTCACCTTTCAGGCTGCCTGCAGATCCAAGTTGTGCAACAACATTTTTTGTAGTGTTAGATGTGGTTGCAATGGGCTAAGCATAAAAGCAAGACAATGTTTATAGGCAAAGCAATGTTTACAGATGAAGGTAATATCTTCTAAGACCTGTCAGTATAGTTGGAAGAAGCAGATGAACTTTAAAGCACAGAAGCCACAAGGCATAGGAAAAACTTTTCTTTTTTTGCAACTAAGATAGCTCATCTAATAGGAAGAAATTATTGGAAATACCAAAAGAGAAGTTTTTCAGTGGGAATGGGCTTGAATGGTGCGTTAGGAGAAAAGGACTGATGAAGGTATGACCAGAAAGGCAGTACAAACTACAAAAAAACAAACCAGAGAGGGGGGAAGATGGCATTGAGAGCCTAAAATACTATATCATATAATAATTTCTGGAAGGCTCACTTGAAGACTGTATTGTAGCTATAAACTTTGCTAGTTTCCTTCAAAGACACCATTTTAATTACTACTGTGCATCATGTTGCTGCTTCAGCATGTATGGAGTTGAAATGCAGTGCAGGAAAAGTGCATTTCATCAGAAAAAGTTATTCATCTGGTGGGTTTGGCAGAGGAAACAGACTGATGGGTCTAGGATTTTATCATCCATTTGCTCTGTGTTACAACTACTATTTCTGCACTTGCAAGGATAAGTGCAGAAAAAAAAAGGAAAAATTTGGAACAGTGCGGCTAGATCATTTTTGCTTGAGATTGAAGTAGACCTGCTAATTTCATTGTGTGTGGTACTCATCACATTGAACAGCTTTTTGCTTAAGAATTATGAGTGTCTGCTTAATACATTATGCCAATTGTGGAAATTACTTATGCTATACTTAGTTTGTGACTTTTTAGCTCCATCTTCATTCTTTTTTTTTTTTTCCATGAATATGTTGCATAAATCACATGGAAAGGAGCCTTGCTTTCAGATACCCTAGATTCTTCCAGGTAGATTATATCTGGCTCTTGTAACCATACTGTCCATCGTGTTCTATAGCTTTGAAACCTGCAAACACTTTTCTTATCATTCAGTTCATAGGTCAGGATGAATGTTCTTTGTACTGTTAAATATGTGTGGTAATGATCTCTTGTACTTTTACAAATGTCTTTCATGCCAGATACATGTTGCCAATCCCTCACTTTGTCTTTTCATAGGAGTGAGACTGGAATAAAGACATTATCTTTTGGATACCAAGGCACAACCAAGTCTTCAAAACACATCTAAGACCAATTATAGTTAACATCAAGAGATTACTTTTGGCATGTTGCTTACTTTTAGATCCTTACATCACTGCCAAAACTGTGAGGTATGCAGTTTCTGGAGTCTGTGGAAAGATATGACTGTGCAGAAAGGACAAGAAATTAGCCAAGTTCTTGAGTCTTATTTGTTCTCCCCCTCCCTCCCTCCCCCCCCCCCCCCAGCACATCTCTGCGGAATGACAGCTGCATTACGTCCTCAGAAACACTTGAGTTGACCTGATAAAGACCAAAGAGAAGGCAAAGTTATATTTGTGCTTCTCTGGGACTTTCCCAGCATTGATTGCAGATTCTCTCATCTCTGGCACTTCTGAGCAATGGTAGTCCCCTTGCTGCTGCCAGACTCTCTGTAAACAGTTGTTCAAACACTTTGAAGGCTGCCTCATAAAAAGGAGTCTTAGTGTTGAATGTTTGAGTGCCCTGAATTTCTACTGGAGACCTTAACATCCCCTACAAGTGACATTTGGTAATTTTCTGGATTGGGACCAACACCTTCCCATGTCTTTCTGCTTCTTTTGTCCTGCTGTAAATGTTTTGTGTGTAAATCAGAAAGAAGGCACAGAGCTTATCCTACTGCTGTTTTTCTCATAATTCAAAGATTATTGTAGGAGCTGTGCTGCTTACCTGTAAAAGGTACAGCACTCCCTTGAAATAAAGAGGGAATCTCTACATGTTGGATAGAATGAGGGCTTTTCAAGCAAGCTTTTATGTTTCATTAAGAAAAGCCTAATTTTATTATGATGACATAATTTCACACCTCTTCTGAAATATTTTTCTTCATATATATATAATGTGGTTTCATCACTGATTTATACCAGCAGTTTGCTAGGTATCAGGCTGTCCTGTGCTGAGAAAATAGGAGGAAATAGTGACACATGTCTGTCAGTTACTCTTTAACCATCCAAGTCCATTACCAATGGAGTAAGAACTCAAAACAATACACGAACTCAAACTGCTGGTATGCCAGAAGTTACGAAGTGATGTTATCATGTGGTATGTTGATTGGAGTCAACTTAACATTGCATGGCATTCCAGCTTCCTGCATCACAAAACTATCAACATAGTTTAATAGTTTCATAACTGGGAAACCAGAAACCTGTTAGCAGCCAAAAGCCCAGTTGTTTTCAGAAGCAAGGTAAATAATAGCGGCCTATGCTTGTTTATGGAAAAGCAGTCACTGAAGTTGTTTAGATACAAAGAAGAATGTGAGCATTTGTGGTGGTTTTACAGTGAGGGTTAGCTAATTTTCCACACAACTGCTGTCACACTCCCCCTACTCAAAGGAAAAGGGGGAGAAAATAAAATGAAAAGTGCTCAAGGGTTGAGATAAGGACAGGAAGATCACTCACCAATTATCATCATGGGCAAAACAGACTCACATAAGGAGATTAATATAATTTATTTCCTATTACTAGCAGAGTGGAACAGTAAGAAACTAAAAGCAAACTAAAAACACCTTCTCCCCCCATCCACTCTTTTGTGTCCTCCCCACAAGTAGCAAAGGGGAACCAGGAATGGGGGCTGCGGTCAGTCCCTGACACTTTGTCTCCACTGCTCCTTCATGGTCACTCTCTGCCCCTGCTCCATGTAGGGTCCCTCCCACGAGATACGTCCTTCCCGAACTGATCCTGAGGGGGCTGCCCACAGGCAGCAGCTCTTCAAGCACTGCTCCCACATGGCTCCGTACCATGGGGTCCATCCCCCCAGGAGCAAACTGCTCCAGCACGGGTTCCCTATGGGTGGGTGACAGCTGCCCCCAGATCCCCTGCTCCTGCATGGGCTCCTCTCCACGGGCTGCAGCTCCAGCCCAGGGCCTGCTCCTGCGGGGGCTCTCCATGGGCTGCAGCCTCCTCCAGGCCATGTCCACCTGCTCTACCGGGGGCTCCTCCATGGGCTGCAGCATGGAGATCTGCTCCGTGTGGCACCCATGGGCTGCAGGGGGACAGCCTGCTCCACCAGGGGCCTCTCCACAGGCTGCAGGGGAACTGCTGCTGTGCACCTGGAGCACCTCCTGCTGCACTGATCTTGGGGCCTGCAGGGCTGCTTCTCACTCCTTGCTCTCACAGCTGCTGTTGTGCAGCAGATTCCTTTTCCCCCCCTTTTCTTAAATATTTCTCACAAAGGTGCAAACAACATTGCTTATTGGCTGGGCTCTTTGGCTCAGCCGTGGGTCCCTTCGGAGCTGGCTGAAACTGGCCCTTATCTAACCTGGGGCAGCCTCTGGGCTATTTTCAGAGGCCACCATTGCAGCCCCTGCTACCAAAACCTTACTGCATAAACCCAATACAGCACTTGAAATTCCAGGCATACGCTGCTCTGTCTTGAGGTGGAGTTGAGGGTTTTTTTGTTTGTTTGTTTTGTTTAGTTAATTTTTATTTCATGCTCAGTAGCAAGCTTTACTGAAACTTTTGACACAAATAAAAACACAGCTAGCATCCAGGTTGGGACAGAAGTGAAACTGTCTGTTGCACAGATCATTGTGTGGCCACAATTCAAACCTGCATGCCCTCAGATTACCTGTATGGACAGTATTTTTTTTCTCTTCAATGTGTAACCTGTACCAAAAGTCAAAAGGAAGGCTTATGGGTAAGCAATATAATATCTTCCTTCAAAGTGCTGACTGTATTGTACAGGCTCCACTTCAGCATTTGATGTCACAGAATTACAGACAGGGTGAGGTTGGCAGGGACCTCTGGAGGTCATCTGGTTGAATCCCTGCCTTGCTCAAGCAGGGACACTTAATGAAGATTGCCCAGGACCACGTCCAGGTGCCTTTTGAAGATCTCCAAGGAGGTGGACTCCGCAATCTGGGCAACCTGAGTCAGTTCTCCATCAAGCTCACAGTAAAGCAATGCTTTCTTATGTTTAGATAGAATCTCTTGTGTTCTAGTGTGTGCCCATTGCCTCTTGTCATGGCATTGGACACCACTGAAAAGAACCTGGTACTGTCATCTTTGCATCCTCCGCTCAGGCGCTTGTACCCATTGGTAATACAAGGTACAAAGATCCCCCCCATACCTCCTCTTATCCAGGCTGAACAGTCCCAGCTCTCTCAGCCTCTCCTCATAGTAGAGGTGCAAGAGACCTTTTATCATCTTGGTGCCCCTCCATTGGATATGCTCTAGCCAGTGTAAGTGTTACTAATGACGGTGAAACAGCTTCCAGTTATTGTGATCTCCAAGAATGTGTGTTACAGGACAAGTTTTCAGTGTAGTCTTCCTGTGTGAATTCTCTTAGGAAGGAATATGTGATGGCATGTTTTGCATGAGGGTGTAAAATGATTTCCTTGGGGTGTTTTTATATCACCTTCCTCTCCCAGCGCTCCCGAAGAAGATAGTAAAGTAGGGAGCAAATATGAGAATGCGCTACTTGGTCTTGAAAGTCAATTATCATTTGCAGCACTATCCTAAGGGAAATGAGATGTGAAAAAGACCTCCCTAGTCAAGCACTTTTACTGAAATAGTCAAATTACTGAATCTCTGGTGTTGTTGCCATTGAAGTTGACCGTAAAGATTCTGCAGAAACTAAGAAATACTGTGTTATCTTTCAGTTTCAAAACACACCGTAGCTGTGCCTAAATGTACATCTATTGCATAGAGGTTTGAACTGTAATAGTAGAAAAAAACTATTTTATAACGTCGATGGTCCATTTTAATAAAAATCTGATAAATGTTAACTTGTAGACAAACATATGTATTGTTTCTTGCAGGTTCTAAAATCCAAAGAATTATCATCACCAGGACAGCGCTACATTGACAGCAAAGTAGTTAAAACAAGAGCTGAAGGAGAATGGTTGTCTTTTGATGTCACTGAGGCTGTGCACGAATGGCTCCATCATAGAGGTGACAACCAGTGTTTTGCCTTCATTCCTGCCCCACGTCCTCATCCATTAACTCATCAGTATTTCAGGCTCATTCCACATGTAAAACCAATTCCACTTACTTTCATGTTTTGCAGACAGGAACCTTGGATTTAAGATAAGCTTACATTGCCCGTGCTGCACCTTCGTGCCTTCCAATAATTATATCATCCCAAATAAAAGTGAGGAGCTTGAAGCAAGATTTGCAGGTAACAAATTAAAAAAATATGTTTCAAAATGTGGTGGTACTTACTAATTGAGGAGGGAAAAGAGCTTATTGCCTCTCTAAAATGGAATTACGATTATTGAAAATTTACACATTTGAGAATCTTGATTCTCAGCAGGTAGAAAATGGCATTGAAGGCACAAGGGTAAAACTATAACAGCTGAACTATTCTAAAACTAGATGGAATGAATAAGAAGCCATCTCATTCCATGCTTGCAGCTTTGATGTCCTTAAATATCTATATTACAGTTTGCAGCATGTGTGCTTGAAATATGTACATACAGTTTGAATGTAAGAAAGACTTATGCACAGTAGACCATCTGCTGTTGGGTAATCATGAGAAAACTTATTGAATGCTTTCAATATAAACCCTTTGACTGCTGTCCATCCTAGCACTGTAACAGTTCAGGCTTCAATAGAGAAGATTACTGGACATTTGAATCAGGATGTTATTTGGCAGACATAAATTGCTTGCAGTAGATGTGTGTGAACATGGTGCATATTATGAGTGTATTAGAGAAAACGATACTTGTTATGGCAAATTTCCAAAGTATACATAAGGTAACGGTTGGTTTGCTTACAGTGGCAGCTTCCTCATGTAGAAAGTGTCCCAGTCTTTGTAAATACCCATAAACACACACAGAATATATCACACACACAGAATCACACACAGAATTTCTAGGTTGGAAGAGACCTCAAGATCATCGAGTCCAACCTCTGACCTAACGCTAGCAGTCCCCACTAAACCATATCCCTAAGCTCTACATCTAAACGTCTTTTGGAGACTTCCAGGGATGGTGACTCCACCACTTCCCTGGGCAGCCTGTTCCAATGCCTCACAACCCTTTCAGTAAAGAAGTTCTTCCTAACATCTAACCTAAAACTCCCCTGGCTCAACTTAAGCCCATTCCCCCTCGTCCTGTCACCAGGCACATGGGAGAACAGACCAACCCCCACCTCACTACAGCCTCCTTTAAGGTACCTGTAGAGAGCGATAAGGTCGCCCCTGAGCCTCCTCTTCTCCAGGCTGAACAAGCCCAGCTCCCTCAGCTGCTCCTTGTAGGACTTGTTCTCCAGGCCCCTCACCAGCTTCGTCGCCCTTCTCTGCACCCGCTCAAGCACCTCAATGTCCTTCTTGTAGCGAGGGGCCCAAAACTGAACACAGTACTCGAGGTGCGGCCTCACCAGAGCCGAGTACAGGGGGACGATCACCTCCCTAGCCCTGCTGGTCTCACTGTTCCTGATACAAGCCAGGATGCCGTTGGCCTTCTTGGCCACCTGAGCACACTGCTGGCTCATATTCAGCCGACTATCCACCATCACTCCCAGGTCCTTCTCTGCCTGGCAGCTCTCCAACCATTCCTCTCCCAGCCTGTAGCTCTGCTTGGGGTTATTGCGCCCCAGGTGCAGGACCCGGCACTTGGCCTTGTTGAACTTCATGCAGTTGACCTCAGCCCATCGGTGCAGCCTATCCAGATCCTCCTGCAGAGCTTTCCTACCCTCAAGCAGATCGACACACGCACCTAACTTGGTGTCATAAATATATTAATATATATTAATATATTAATATATCATAAATATATTAATATGATAAATATTTCAATAATATTTAAATTACTCTGAGCAATGCTATCAGTTGCTTCAGAAAGAACTAATCAGTAGGTGCCAGAATTAAATAAACGTGTTGCAATGCTTTAGTGCCAGTGAAATGTGGCATGAAGTAACAGAAATGGCATGCCTGTATAATCTCCCACATCCAGTAGTGAAAGGTTGAGTCTCAGGTGAAGTCAGTGGAACTACATTAGTTAACGTTAAGTATTTCTATACATCTACTCACCATCATTAGCACATGCAATTTATTGTTACTTATATATGTAAATTATTTACATAAATGATTGTTAAAAAATTAAAGATTGGATTGAATTGATATTAAAAAATAGTGTGTAGTAAGGGTTATGGATATATGTGCTTATGGACAGTAGACAAAGTGATAGAGTAAGTATAAACTTCCTTGTGATTTTAAGCCATTCAAATTTCATTTTCTAACTGGGAAATTTTATTTAATTAATGACGCTATTGTTATCATTAATCAGTACATACTAAAGTGAAGTCATATTTGAACCAAACCAAATTTTGTTTATCCAGTTTTCATGTATTCAAATATGTCATGATTTGGTTCATTTGTTTTCCAGGGATTTGGCCTCATCAAGTATTACATTTATTTAACCATTGTTTCACTGCATTGAAATTTTTATTCTAATTAAATATATATATGCACTGTACCTATGAATTAAACCATTGTGTGTATTTAAAAAAAATGTTAGTATGAGATTTGATTACTGTAATTTTGAATGTTAAAAACCAAACCAAAACAAAAAACTTTAGATAGTATTATCTGGTAGAGGAGATTAATTTTTGAAAGGTTTTATGAACAGGCAAAACGTGAGCTATATTGACTCCTGGTAAAGACTAATACCAGGGGTTCTTTTGCCCATCCTATTGCCACGATAAGAAGCTAGTAATGTAACTAGTATAGAAAACACAAAATGTGAGGTCATTGATTTCTGATCTAAGAATAAATGTTTTGATCAACGTCCTTGCCATGTCCACATAAAAGTAGGAGTTAGAATAATAGATTTCCTTGGAAGAATTAGCAGAATTAATTAAACCGGCAATGAGAGACAAAGATTTTATAAGCACTAGAAAGACATAAATGTGATGGAGAAAACTAATGGGATGAAAGTAAGCAGTGGGAAATGCAGGTGTCCAGAGCAACTTTATTGGTGTTGCAAGGTTTTAAATGGTGCGTAGCTGTTAAAAGATGGGAATACTGCCCTAAGTGAAGTGACAAAAGTGTCACTGCTTAGGGCATTTGAAACTAGTTTAAGCAATGTAGATACAGCAGCTGAAGTGAGCAACCCCATATGTCTTCTCCATTATTCATTTTGGCATGAATGGCAAATGTAAATGGTAAATGTACTGAAATGCTGTTAAATGGCTGTGAGTGTGGGAGGGGTGATAGGATAGATGTGTTAGAGTTGTGTATATAGGTGGGATCTCAAATTGGAATTTACCTCCACTTCCCCAGTAAACATTCTCAGCTGACACCACCATTGCCCAGTTTCTGAGGGATTTTTTTTTAAAGAGATGGTTTATTTAATTTGTGAAGAAAAAAGCAACACAATGTTTATCACCAAAATGTATTTTTTGAAGGTATTGATGACTACACATATTCCAGTGGTGATGTGAAAGCTTTAAAGTCCAATAGGAAAAAATACAGTGGGAAGACCCCACATCTTCTGCTAATGTTGTTACCCTCCTACAGACTTGAGTCGCAACAGCCCAGTCGGCGGAAGAAGCGTGCTCTAGATGCTGCCTATTGTTTTAGGTAACTATGCATCTATATTTAGTATATTTACACAGGTATGCCAGCCTGTGAGCTGTAATGCAGTTGCTTATCATGTAAGAATATGTTTCTTTATTGTAGGCATTTTTACAAAGTGTGACCCCTCGTTCACAGACCTTCAGTTTCCATGCCCAGTGGGTATCTGCCTAATGTGCTCCACTCATTGTGTGGAGACAATGGCCAATGAGGCAGGTTAGGACCTTAGAAAGCAGAGACTGGGTTCCATCAGGGAGGATTCTCAGGCCCATCAGCACCATAATTACATCCAAATGATCACATCCACTGTGCTCACCTACTGAGAGAGGAGACTTAGTAGGACCTGGAGAACAGTACGTTAATGAACCTCCAGGCAAACCATTAGCTTGATATAAGCAAGTCCTGCCCTCTCTAAGCATCTGATTTCATTTATACTATAAGCTTCAATGGATGTGATTTAGTTTTGAATTTCTGGGACTCGGACTTGCCTGCCTGTAAAGAATTATTCAGGGGCAAGCAACTGGATTATTTTTATTCCCTATGTTGTCTTTGTTATGGCCAATGCATTTGTCTGTATTTTATTTTCCAGGAATGTGCAGGATAATTGCTGTCTGCGTCCACTTTATATTGACTTCAAGAGGGATCTTGGCTGGAAATGGATTCATGAACCTAAAGGATATCATGCTAATTTCTGTGCAGGAGCCTGCCCATATTTATGGAGCTCAGATACTCAGCACAGCAGAGTAAGTACAAATGTTTGGTAATTTTAAGCTTCTATTTTATAACCAAAAGGTGATACATGTTTCTAGGACTGTCATCAGTGCCAACCCCCAAAGCTTCCATTTATTATCTCAGTAACTGAGGCAATATGGTCTTATACTGACCTGCATGCTAAAGTTGAAGCAGAAGTCCTGTATCAGGACTGCAGAGATTTTTTTTTTTTTTTTTTTTTTTTTTTGTGGTCATCAGCATGATGTATGGACATATCAAATACTCTCTGTGACTGTGTGTATGGTGTAGCTTTGGAAGACTGCCTGAAATGGGACCTGGCATTGAAGAGCATGAGTGGAAGGTGGCAATGAGTTCCCTCAGCAGAGGCACCAAGGGAGGCACAATTAGAGTGATAATGGCTATGAGTCTTACCACTTGATTATCACCTACTTTATGACCTGCCTCATTCATTTGCTATTGTTACTGATAATCTACCATGCTGAATTTCATGATAATGTATGGATAGCTATATTTCTTCAAAATATGTATTCATTCTTGTACACTGAAAATTTATTTGTGAAGGAAGGATCTTGTGTCTGGAATGATTATGAACTAATAAGTGTATGGGATGGGATCTTTTATTTTAGGGATTGTACTTAGTATTTTAGCCAACTGTTTTAGGATGAGTGGTGTTCTGCTATTATGTGCTCATTCTTCTCAACTATCAATAAAAATATCTAGACAGTAAATACAAGAAGCAGACATTTGCATCACAGTTGTCATAAAGTAAGAATTTCCTGCTCAGGTCCATACTAAGGATGATATCTCACCTTTTCCAAGCCTTCTTTAAAATAACAGATCAGTGTCAGCCAGCAGTGAGCACTCTTCCTGTCCAAGGGGCAGCTTGTTTTCCTTTTGGTCTGTAAAGGCACAATAGTGAGTTCTTCTGAGCATATGGACCCAAGTGTAGGTAACTTGTATAGCTGTTGCTGGCTGTGGCATTGTAGTACTAGCAATGTCAGCTGGCAGTAGCAAATATATTTCAATAAGGTATGTATGTTCCTGCACTGGTGTGGAGTAGTAGTGTACACAGTTTGGAGCAGCACTTGTTTTTAAAGGAAAGAGGAAGAATAACTGTCATGGTCACAAATATGTGGTTTGGAAAGTTACCCAAAGAGTCAGAGGTTGCTTAATAAAGTAGTTAGTGTTGTTGCTGCCCTGAACAGGTCTTCTGTCTCTCTAAGCTGTAAATGTTGTGTTGAAGCTCTAGGAAAAGGTCACTTAGTGTTTAGCTAACACATTAATGGCATCCTCGGAAATACCTATGCATCATCAGCGGGTAACCCTGCATACTTCCCTTGCAGAGAACCATGCACATGAATCCAACGTGAAATAAAGCACCAGTGCTACTAACTTCACCACAGCTGATTTTCAGTTGGAGAAACTGCAGATGGAGTCACGATTCTCGCAGGGTGGCATTAGTGGATTTACTGAAAAATAGCAAGGGAGGAGAAGCAGAGCAATACTTTTGTACTGAAAGGCTCTCCTCTCCTGTAATGATAAATGGTAATCTGAAGACAGAGATGGTTTCTTTCTTACCTATCAGTACAACATGTGTGTTGCTTTAAAGGGCTATTCTTTCAAGTCAGTCTCCAAGCATGTATGTGTTACAAGATTCAAGACTGTGAGGATAAAATGTTAGGAAACTCAGACAGATTGTGACACCAGTTTAAAATGGAGAAGCATGCAAAAATATTCAAATATAGGCATCTTCCTACTGATTTCACTAGGCATTGTCCCAGGCGTTGTAGGAGGAAGTGATGCAGAAAGGAATTTGCTTTGCAGAGTCAGACAGGCAGAGGTAGCTGCCTTAATCTCTTATTTCCTTTCTCCTTCTAGGTACTCAGCTTGTATAACACAATAAATCCAGAAGCTTCTGCCTCTCCATGCTGTGTGTCCCAGGATTTAGAACCTCTCACCATCCTCTACTACATTGGCAAAACACCCAAAATTGAACAACTGTCCAACATGATCGTAAAATCTTGCAAATGCAGCTAAAGGATTCCCCAGAAGCAACGTGATGTGTGTGTATTAAAACAAAATAATCAAGGAAAAAGGATAGAGAGAATGAGAAGGAAGGAAGGAAAAATGAAAACCCAGGTTCAACAGTGTTAAAGGAAAAAAAAAAGAAGAAAAAAGCGGTACTAGTCTGAACTGTTTGAAAGTGTTTTTTTTTGTTGTTGTTTTGTTTTGTTTTTTTGTTGTTGTTGTTTTGTTTTTTAAAACTGGCATCTGAAGCAAAACATTGAAGGCCTTTATCTTACATTTCACCTACACATAGCGTGAGATAGACAAGAAGCAAGTTAAAGAAAAAAAAAACCTTTTAAAAAATAAACACTGGAAGAAATTTGTTAGTGTACTATGTGAAAGGAAAAAAACAGGAAAATCCCATGAAGTGGAGTTGCTGTATCTGTCCCGTGCCTTACTTGATCTCTCTGTATTGTTATACAATAGGCATCCTACCCATTCCTCTTAGTTGTAGAGTTAACAGTGCATTATTTATTTGTGTGTAAAAACTATCAAATGGACATTTCCATATTGCCATTGGAAAAAAGAAAACCAGCAAATGTGGACAAAATGGAGACCAAATAAGCTGCCAGAAATACATGTAAAGCCTAAAGGAACACAAGCTCAAAAGATTCTGAGAAGTAATGGTTAGTCTAGTTGGATTTAAGTAGAAATCAGTTACTACATTATTGAGAAACTCTGCCTTTAAAATACCTTATTTTTCATGCCAGCTGCCTAGAGAGGCTTCTTGTAAGGTCTCAAACCCTTGTTTTAAATACTGAATAACTTACTAATAAAGGACACTCTGTTTCAGTCTCAAAGACAAGTCTATAAGATTTTTTTTTTAACTGTAAATGATTTTAAATGTCAATTTAGTAAACCAGTGAAATATTTAACATGTACTGGTCTAATCTTCAGACCTTAATATGATGCTGTATAGCTATGCTATGGGATTTTTTTTGTTCTTTTGGTATATGTAACCATACCTAGAGTATTACAATAGGTGGGTAGTAAAAGCCAGCTTAATTGGAAACATATCTGTAGATCTCTATTTGTAAACTATTAAAAAATTAAGTACTTTATGTGTAATGTGTAAATTTTCACCATATTTTTGTACTCTGTAATACTGTCAGCTCTCATGAGTTTGAATTTGAATTTGGGGCTCTTTTTGATCACTCAGAATCATGTGTTTCCCTCTAGCTGGCCAGTATGAGTAGAGTCCCTATATTTTGACTTGCACTACAAATACATGTTTTATAATAATTGCTATACATGTGCTTTGTATATTGTTCATCATTATGACATAAGCTACCTGACTCCATTTGGTTTTTGTTTTATAAAAAGGATGGATTAAAGCGCTCTTTCCTCCCCTCCTTCTCTCCCTCCTCGCCCATCCCAATTTTTATTTTTTCTTTTGGCGTTAGACATTCAAACAGATGGGCAGGGAGCGAGGCATTGCAAGAAGAGACGTCCCAGCCTGGCTGAGGCAAGGCAAAGCCTTGCGGAGGGTGACAGTGGATGTGCAGAAGGCTGGTACGAAGCATCTGCCTCAGTGATGCCCTTGCATGGGGCATGAGTGGGAGCAGTCCGTGTTGAGCTCATACGCAGCAGGGATTTTCCCTGCTGTTAGTCCGTGGGATTTATCCTGCTCCCACCACAGGTAACAGAGGCTTGCCTTTAACTTCTGCAGAGGCACAGCAGAATTTGCAGGGTCAGACCCTTGATTTTGTGAGTTTTTAAACTGAGTTCAAATTAAAACTTTTTATTATTTTTATTTTTAAAGGGAAAAAGTAATATGGGGTCGCTATGGCTTTGTTGTTGTTACACATTTGAATATTGTAGAGGGAGTTGAAAAAACATCCATAACATGCAACTCATTTTTTAAAAAGTGTAAATTGGCAAAAAAAGAAATCCTGAAGGTGATGCGTTCAGTTCATTTCACATGATGAAGGGTTTTGCATGGCAAAGCTTGAAAACTGTTAGAATGACATTTTCTGTCATTGACCTGAGCAGTGTCAGGAGCGTGCTCCTGAGCTTTATCTTGTCAGCTCCAGTTTTGAGATGTGCAATTTCTTTGACTTCAGCAGAACACTGATGCAAAGCTGAAGTACCGCAACGGCTTGCACCCGCCACTCCTTGGGACTTCAGTAGAGCCTATGCTTATTGCCTAGATGGACACATAGCCCCACAGATGATCTAATCTCACCCACTGACTCAGCACTGAGGAGGAGGTACGTTAGGCTTCTGATTTATTTAGTGAGTTGAGATGAACAAGTGAAAAATCTGTCCCGCTAACACTTGCTTGAGCCAGATTTACTCCAATGAGAAGATGCACTGAACTCAGTGAAACTCCTCAGGGTAGTAAATACTCTGGATTTTGCTGTATACAGCAACAAAATTAGTTTTATCAGGTTCAGTATGAGACCTGTATTTTTGTTGGACAGGAAGGGAGACAAAGATGAATACATTTCAAAAAACTTAAAAACATTTTTTTGTAATTCCCTGCTATGGGAATGTAAATCAAAGTGGATTTGAAGCTTTGAAAAAGTGGAATACATGATAATGTACTTGTCCAACTGTACTCACTATTGCGCTGGACGCAGCTGAAGATTTTGGTTTGGGTTTGGAATTTTTTTCTCTAAATTTAAATATAAAGCCTTAGTTCTGTAGAGCATTACCCCAAGATCAGATACTTTTTTTTTTTTTTTACTTTTTTTTTTTTACTTTTTTTTTTTTCCTCAAAATGCACTGATAGTATTTGAAATACTCCTGTTATAAAGCTCCTACAACTTTCCCCCCCTCCCTCTGGTTTATTAGGCGTGTATTCCCTGTAATTGCCAAGAATGTTAAACCCGATCCTACAATGTGCAGAACTCAAGGGTGAAATTCCCCTCTACATGGTGAGGTAATGTGAGGCCAAATACCACTCAGGTCTGATGTAGATCCCCCACCGCCATTGAATGATGTTTTAGATGGGACTGCAATGGTTCAGAGACTGTCTGCCAGAGGCCTTACCAAAATGAGATAGTTGCCACTGTCTCAGCAAAGTCCCTGAGCACTGGTGATGCCCAGCACCTGGCAGAAAATCTTCAGCACCCTGAAAGGTCTGACCCGAAGGAGCTGTGTGGAGCCAGGGTAAGGGGCAGGGAGGCGGGAGGGGGTGGGTCTTAGCACTTAGCTGGGTGGGTTAGGACAGCATTTTTTATGTGTTTAGTGACAATACAATTGTATGGTTGGCATGGTTTAAAGGAAAAAAAAAAAAAAAAAGGAACTTAAAGGACAGCTGTGTTGTACTTTGGTGATCGATTACTCTGTATTTTAACACATTGTATGTCTGTTTTTGTGGTGCTCTAGTGGTAAATAAATTATTTCAATTATATGCTGGTGTTGTTTATATGACAGTGTTCTTCTGGCATAGGTAATTCCTCAGCTCAGGCTCAGCTTAATTGGTGCCGAGTGCTTTTTGTGTGAGGGACCTTGACATGGTCTGGCACAGGTGAGGTGAAGAGCAACCATCCAGGATGAGAGTGGATCATGCCTGCCCTAAGGATTCCTTTCCCCTCAGCAACTGCTGTATGTGCTTTGGTCTACAGACAAGAAGTGGCTTCTGAGCCAGTGCTCAGAGCAGCAGCACTGTCCTATGTGTGCACAAGACAGCTGCTGCCCCAGGCAGAACCGGTGTCACCCCACAGCCTCACTGTGCCTGATCCTTCACCAGAACCATGCCCAGGCACTAAGGTGCCCCTCTGCATGGTTGTTATTGTGAGCACCGGTTACAGTGGCTTTTCTCTTTGACAGTAGGTCTCAAAGTATGCCCATAGTGATGCAGGAGTTGAGAAAGCCATCTGACTGCATCCTGTGATGATGGTCCCACAATACCGTGTCCTTCATTAAAACTCAGTGAAACTGTTGATTTTGTACATTGGACAAAAGAAACTACAATGAAATGAGATGGTGTATTGGAGGAAGGGCAACAGAAAAATTGGAACAAGGCAAATTCTGGCTTCATGCAAGGAAAATATTTTTACACTAGAAGTGGCCAAGCCCTGGAACAGGTTGCATGACATCCCCATCCTTGGAGATGCTCAAAACCATCTGGGCCTCCAGGCAGCCTGCTCCTGCTGTGCCTGCTCTGAGCAGGAGGTTTGGTTGGAGACCCTGGAGACCCCTGCTCACCCCTGTGAATCTAAGAAGAGTTGAGGTCTAACCCAATCATTAGTCTGCTAGCTAATTCTGGTAGTCAGAAGTCGCCACATAACCATGTTGAAGAGCTTGGTTTGTTTGTTTGTTTTGCTGTTGTCTTTTTTTGTTGTTTGTTTGACAAGAAATAACATTCCATAGTACATTGTAAGTTTCTCTCCATGCACTCTGCAATATCCAATTGCATTATCTAAGCAAATAAAAAAGAGCATGGTGTTGCAGCTTTTCTTTACTAGATCTTTAGGAGCTCTAGTCTCCTAAATAAATTAAACTGATGGGAGGAAGGGCTGCAGGACTGGATCATGACTTTTGAAGTTGATAAAATCATGTGACAGTGCTTTCAGAAGATGGACTGATGACAAGAAGGGCTGAAGAACTTCTCTTCCTGGTGTTTTCTCTGGGATCTCGGGTGCATAGCATTTCTTGGCATGAAATAAAGGATATGTTTATGCCAGATTGTTTAGTGTTATTGTGATAAATTACAACAAATGGACCCTGTGGTCTATGAATATGTGTTTAAGAATGCAACTTGGGATGAGCATTAAAACAATCTAAGGGGCCATTTCACCACAGCTATGCTCCAGTTTTACAGTGGTCTGTCTTAGTTGATGTCAGTGAGTTTATACTAGCATAAAACTGTGGTCCTGCAAAAATTGTCAGATATTAATTTTCATTCTATTTTTAGTTACTGGGTTTGTGTGTTTTTGATATAAATGTAATTGCCAGCTCCACTCTTATCAAAGGTAGCGCTCGCACAATTTATACTGGTGAGAATACTCTGCAACTCTGACTGCTCCGTTTCTGAAGTCAGTGAATAACAGCAGCGTTTGTGGATGAATGTTGATTGGAACTTTTAGATAGGAAAGTAGCTGAGAGGCCTATAATTAAAGAGGAACAAAGTGAGAGGACAGAGTGTGCTAAGAGAGATTTTATAGTGTGGGACTGAAAATATGGAAGCTATCCCACGACAGTAAGATTTATGCAGAATATTGTGATGCTGGGTTTGTCTTTTCCCTTCACTAACACAGACTCTCCAGACTGTATCACTGAAGCCCTTGCTACACTACTTGAATCAAATTGTGGTTAATGAATGTGGAATATTCAATATAGGAAAAACCCAAAGCATGTAAATGTCTTGAAAACCAGCTTTTAGGCCAAAATCTGCCTCTTAGATCAGACAGAATAGATTCTATGAGGAGCCATGAGTTCTGGAAGAAAATAAACCAAGAGGTTATGTAATTATATGTGGTTATAAAGTAGATGTGAAGTAATGTAGTTGGCTTGTCAGTGGGTATGGGTGTAACAGTAATTTCTTCATCTGTATAAAAATAAAATTAAATGGAACAGAAAGCTGATGAGAACTTCCAATCAAATTTGATATGCTCATTTAATGAAGTAACCTGCTGGAATCTAAAACAGACCCCCTGGGGTATAAAGCTTTCTTAAAACATATGGTGGTCCAAGAAATAAATATTTCCTTTGAATGGGGTGTTTTAGTGCCAAACCGAAATGATAGTAGGAATGGAGGAAGGGTCAGTGGTCAGTGATCTTTGGTCTCAGCACTCTCTGCACATACTGTAGGCTAGTCCCAGTTAAAAGATGCATGCGGTTCATATGGAAAACTTTTGCTGTAAGAAAGGGAATGAGGTAGATTCAAATGGCAAATGGGAATTGAGTCTCTTTTTGTTCTATGAAATATACCACAGGTATAGAAAGCAGTTCTTGTATACTATTCCATCAAGCTAATTAGAGGTTGATCAACTCAAAATGTTAACATGTGAGTCCACATTTTACCGAAGTCAAAAATCAAGTATTTGGAGTTCCGATGTTCAAGTCTGGAACACTATTCCAAAATTCAGTTAGGTCCAATCCCCGCAACATTTTTTTAACCAAACTTTAATTACCAGATTCTCATCTATGTGTAAGGCTTTAACCTCAAGGTGCCAGAGTTTTTTAAACTTGAATAGCTCTTAGCCAGGTGCAAGGTACAACACTCACAGGAGTGTTGTATTTTTCCCAAACACAAAGATGTACAAATCTAATTGCCACTTGCAGTAATAGCAGTCAGAGACAGTCAAAATGTTGCTACAGATTGAGTTAATTTCCACAGAACTGGTAGTGGGATACCAGACCTTAGGTCACTTCATTCTTCAGTGATTAAAAGACCAGCAGTATGGAACAAAGTGATTTTTTTTTTATTTTATTTTTTTGCCATCTGATGGAACCCATGTGAAACAGATCAATGGCTTCATTCCAGTTCCTAGTATAAACTTGTTGGCTGTCTCCAAGGATATGCAGACTAATTTCATCCATCAAAAGCAGAAAATATCTTTATCCGGAAAAACCTGCTTTTTTTTTTCTTTGGAAAAATGTAAATACAAAAGACAAAATATGCAGCAGTTCATGGGCAAGTTATGCATTCCTCTGCAGTGTGTAACCTGTTCTCCAAGAGGTGGTCTGGATCAATTTGTGAACATTTGGGAGTGAAAGCTGGATTTAGAGAGATTCTGAAATACATTGTTTCCTCCACTTCTTCTGCAAAATGTTCAGTTACAAAAAGCCAAAGGATTGTAAATGAGAAGAATATGATCTGTTGTTCCCTCCTCCCCCCCCCCATATCCAGCTATGATGTGTGCAACACGGGAGGTGAATCACTGCAAATCTTGGGTCTCAAATAAAGACAGCTGATGCATGCAGAGCCAGGTCACAGAAAGCAGACCAGGAAAGATGAATACAACAGAAGGATTATGTCATCATAAAGTATATGCCCCAAATAAAGACACAGGAAAAGTGTACTGGTTTTTGCTGTACTTTTGGCTTTGGCTATGGTTCCACACCACAAAAGGCTGATCCCATTTCCCATCCTTTGTCTTGGAATAGAGTCATCTTTATGGAGGTAGAAATTTACCTGGAAATAACAAAGTCACTGATACATTTTGAGATATTTATCAGCTGGGAGACATAATTTAAATGAGCTGTTAACAAGACCTTAATTATTTTTTCAAGTAGCTAAGCACTCCTAATGGCTTTTTTGACCTCAGTATCGTGTTTTAGTATCAAAAGTACCTCCACTGCTTTGTGACAACAGATTATGTCTATCAGGTCGTTGAAATACCACTGAGTATTCCAAGGACTAAACTGGAGACCTCATGTGCTAAAACCATGGGTTTCTCTAGTGCCAGGTTCCTTCAAGCAGCCTAGTAACACGTCCAAAGCAGTGCTCAAACACACTGTCAGCAGTGGTTAATGTAAGTAATGCATGTAAGTAATGCATGTATGTCGTGTCCCCAGTCTCAGCGAGGCTCTCAGGAATGCATCCAGACAGCTATCTCACTGATCAGGCCTCCTTTCCCCCAGAAAGCAGTGTAGGAGGAATCAGTGACTTGCTCACCCTGAAGGGAAATCTATCCTCAGAAGCTGATGAGTTTGTATATGCAAAAATATGTGTCACAGGTTGCAGATATGAAAACCACATCTGCACACCTGCAAGCAAGAATGCACATAACAAGAAAGGCAAGAATCAATTCACACTTGATCCATTTGTGTGGATCCATAGATTAAAGCGGTGCATATAAATTTAGAGCCTTCTTTAAAATTTGCATAGTACTGCAATGTTTGTACAACTTTTTCTGTATTATTAAGTCTCTCCCTCTATTTGCTAAGTATCTTTGTACTGTCTGGACTGCTTCACTAGTTATATTCTTAGCAGTCTTACTGTATGGCCCCAGGGAGGAAAAAAGGAAATTTCAGAGACTGTTTCACTTCTGGGTTATTCCAGCAATAGCAGGTTGTTCTTGTGACTTGGGTTGCTGAATACAGGAAATGACTTTTGGAGGAAACTGAGTTGATTCAACTGGTCTTATTCCCAGCTCTCTTACATTATCTTTACTCTCACACAACTGTTTCAATAAGAGACAAGCCAGGATTTAATGTCGTTTGTACAAGAATTAGGCTCAGTTTATCATTTCACTTGTAGTTTCACATAAGCATGTGTGTTTGTAAAAAGTGAATGTTGATTGCCACAACAGTCTACATTAAAGCATCTGTATTACACATATGATTTTATATTTGAAATCTAGAAAAATAAGAACATGATAATTTTCCAAAGGAGGAAATTGATCCTATGGTCACTTAAATAGGTACATTTTGCAAGGTGTTTCTGCCATCCAATAGTACTGAAAATAATGCACTTTCATATTGGATTCAATTCCTCTGTTGAATTTATTGCATGTGTATATTATACTACTATAGCTAGGGGAAAATATCCTTTTCAGTTGCTTATACCTTTCTCAAGTCATTTTCAGGCTGAACTTTTGATATTGGATTTCAGCCCAGAGATATATTTATCTACAAAGTTTTATCAGACTTTGTTGAGAAATCTTTGACTTCTGAGAGAACAGGTAAGCATATTTGCCTTACACTCTCCAATCAGAAGTGCTATGCATTCATAGCCCAGCTTTAAAGCCGAACTCTAAATTGTTGGGTTCATACAGTCAGATTAGTGTATCAGTTTTCACCTCAAACATGAAAATAAGTTTACAATGTTCCTGACCATAAAGCAATGCTTGAAACCACGAGCTGTGTTGAATTAGCATGGTGACATCTACTTGAATCTGCACAATAACTGGAACAAACCACTGAGTGAAGCTGTGTTCCTTGCATATCTTCAATTAAGAATGTGCTCAGTGCCTCCAGCATTCAATAAAAAAAAAAATCTCCCAAGTGAAACAGTTGTTGTCTTTTTTCCTTTGGTACTTAAGAAACAAGAATGAAAGCTTCAGGTTTTCAGGTTCTTGTTGAGAAAAAGAAATATCTAATCTAAGCTGTTTTCAGTCTTGACAATATTCTCTCCAGAAATTAAAAAGTATATGTCTGCAGCATGAACAGGTCCACCTCTATGTGTTTCCTAATGGAAAGTCCCTCTGGAAACAGACCAGTCCCCTTTTTTCTGTGAGAAGAGGGTCAAGCACCTCAGTGCCAATGATCTTCACCACCTAATGGGAAGGGAAGGCAGACACCTCTAAAGAAGTCCTTAGCTGTGTTTCTCACTTCCAAGTGGCCTTTTACTAATTTAGCAGTGAGCAGTGGCAACCTTACAAAAGAATAAAGCTATGATAGCCCACTGAGATAAGGTAGATCTCAGCAGAATACAAACTGAGTTCAGACATGTCTTGAAGTTCAACCACTGCCTGACTTAGGAAAAAATCTAAGCATGAGGGAATCTTATTCAGCAAAAAAATGACCACAAAGAAAAAGAACTGTAAACTGCATCTCCAGAGATGAAAAGGCAGGATGAGAGGTTTTAAGACCTGCATAGAAAAGTGCAAGAACAATGACTATCTCTGTCAAGGCACTTAAAAAAATGATGACACATCTCTAGGCTGGCCAGGCACGGCGTGGGAGTAACTTCACTGCAGTCTAGTTCAAGCTTTGTCATGAACTTGGGTTATTTACTCGTATGCTCCTGTCTCTGAATCTTGATATATTTCTCTGTTTTTTGTTTTGTTTTGTTTTGTTTTTTTGTTTTTTTTTTTTTTTCAAGAGTTATCTGTCACAGAATATATTGGTTTGTATAAAGGGATGAAAAGTAACAAATACCCAAATAAAAATTAAAGGTCAATCAGACTCTTTTTGTGTGAATCACCATTATATCCATATTTCCTGCTGGAATAATTGCAAGATTTGTTTATAAGACTGTGTTTCTTCTGCTTTATTCCAAATCTGTTATAAGTTACTTACTAGATGCTGCACACTCAGCATTTCTGTATTAAAACAATTCCTAATCTGTACCAACAAATTTTCTGTTTGGCAGTTCCCATCTGTTCCTTCCACACACCTACTGGAGAAGGAGAAAACAATGGCCTTTAATTTCTACTGAAAAAAAAAACAACACAGATACACTGGAAGCATTATGGCAGCAGTCCTGGAAATACTGTAATGCACAAGACACAGTGAGATACACTACTAAAAGCTCTGTCATTGTGTTTAGCCTCTGCTTAAAGACAACTGCTTCCAGAGGCTGACAAATCTGATTCTTACGTCCTGTCTTCTTGAGATTTGGCTGTATCGATACCATGGATACATGTTGTTGATTTTCTTGTATGTTATGTGGACATTGCTCGGAAAGGAACATGTAGTTGAACATACTCCATCAATTCTCCATAAGAACATTGATAGCTAGGAGACATACATGTGGCCTTGAGTAATGTGTGTTGGCTTGAAGCTAGGTTTCTCAAAGTGATAGAAGCCTCCCAGTCTCCTGTGCTTGGAGCCCTGTTCAACAACAAGTTTCTTGGGTTCCTGGTCACAGTCACCTCTTCACAAGTCTGCCTGCCAGAAGTCAGACAGACCCCTGAAGGCACCTTTCATGATGGAAACAGATTGGGAAAGCCAGAAAACTCTTAGATCTTTTTATAGACTTGGCAGCCTAACTATATTCATGGTAAAGGAATACTCTTACGAATGGAAGGAACCATATGCAGTGAACAAGTGGGGCAGAACTATTCTTGTCTTGAAAACCAGAGAAGATATCTCTGCAGAGACCATATGAAAGAGATTTGTTAAAGAGGGGACAAAAATGTTAGCTCCAAATAAATCATACAGTTGACACTGCTGAAAAGCCATTGCATTTGCACCATTCAATTAACATCTTGTTTGTTTGATCATTTCATTGTTGTTTTTGTAAGATAAAACCTGATGAATTCACTCTTCAAATCCAGTGCTGGCTCCCTGCTTAAATGAGAAATATTGTGTTTTTATGTTGCTAGTTTAATGCAGCAAGCAAACAGAGATCAAAGTATCTTGAGAACTACATTTAATTATAATCGCTGCCACAAATGCCAGAGCAAGATGTGGCTCTTTCATAAAAGAAAACACAGTAAAACAACATTATGCAGTTTACAAATTCCATCAAACCACTGTACAAATAAACAATGCTACTGAATCACACAACAAATCATCTTACAATTAGGCCACACAAGACCATCTGGTTTACAAACCAGCCTACGAGCCAAAGAGGAAAACTTTGAAGATAAATATTGCCATATGTGGAAGCCCAGGAAAAATATTACTTACTAGCACGGAGCATCATTTTGAAATGTAATTCTCTGTGGGAATTGAAGATTTCTTAGTAAGGCTAATATGTTTTGCAAGAAACTTCACAAAATGGAAGCAGAAGGTGTTAAAGATAGGCTTAGAGACTGTGAAATAATTAAAGCACTTTTGAAGCAGTTGGATTTAGCCCATCTGCTGGTTGAAGACAGAAGTTAATTTGGAAGTTTTAACATTTTCTCTGTCTGGGACATTTGTCTAGTTGCATAAGGGAAATATCTTGTTGTTTCTCACTAAAAGTTTATTGATAATGGTAAAATGTAGTAATTCAGTCTGCAAGAGCTTGTGAAGGCTAAAATGGAATGATTTTATAATTTTATTGTTCCTTATTATATCAATGTTCAGAGGTTCCTAGCATGCTGATAGAGAGCTTCACTAAACTTCAGGACTAAAAAGCAAGATCTACCAACACAGATATTTAAGACATCTCTTTTCAAGCCATATAATGGTTGTACAGTTCAATAAAACTGAATTCAGCATTTTCTGAAAATCAAGGTATCATAAGACACCTAAAAATAAACAATAACAATCAAAATGTCTAAAACCATTTTTCAAAGATTTTTTTTTCCAAAGTCAGTGGTAGGTTTCTTTTTTATATCAATGATACTGGTTGAGGTCGTAAAGTGCAATGATTCAATGGTCAAAAAGGGAAGATGTAAGAAAAGCAGCAAAACATAAAAAGCATAAAAACAAAATCAGTGCTTACCATCCAAACAACTGTTGATTGAAATAAGAAATACAGAAGTGTTTAATTTGTTTGAAATTTACAGTCTCTGTGCAGTTCAGCTGATTTGTTTGCAATTGGTTTTGCTTTATTCCATGAAAGACCATGCAACATGTGAAGAGGGTTTATCTTTCATGCTTTAAAACAAACGAGCGAAAAAAGATGAAATATTTAAATGTATAGTTTAAGGCATTTATAGCATGCTAAAAAACCTTTTAAACTATATTGGTTTATATGCATTATATAGGGTATAAAATTGCTTGTAAGCTCATAATTGACATCTCTGACTCATTAAATGTTTTCTTTCTGTCACAGGTATTTCTCATAAAGTTGATCAAAAGCTTGGATTCTCCAGAAAATGGCTCATATGTTAAGAATAACTCATAAGTGCTGAAGTCACAGTTTTATTCTTGCAGAAATGCTAATGAAATCTGTACTCTTGGTACTGAGATTTCAGAGGTGGTTTTAGGCAATGTTTTAACAAACTAAGAATATACCATTACAAATGCTGCCCCCCCCCCCCCCCCATTTTCAGCCTCAAGCCATGTATAAATATTCCTACTGTTTTCCTCCTTTGACTTTTTTCTCATCTGTTATGTCCCTTTTGGTTCATTTCACTGAGACATGAAGTAACACGACTGTAACACATCACAAACCATAAACCATCCTGATGTACATTGAGCCTTCAAGGTGGTTCTCCATTTGCTGCTTTAGTTCAGTCCAGAGGTTTCACGGAAGGTCTGATGTACATCACTGCAAATCTGAGTCAGTCCTTGATAAACCAGAACACGAAACAAAAGTGTTATTTGCCCAACTTTGGGTGGTACTAACTTCAGGACACCAGAACCTTGTAGTTCATGATGCATTCACAAGGTGCTGCATAGCACAGGAAACACTACCATGTATTGTTATCTCTAGAGAATACCTGTACTTGCATCTCACTCCCTGAAATTTCTCTAAAGGTTTCTTAGATTGCAAGGTGGAAAACATGCTGTTCTGAAACCCAGTGTAGAACAAGAGATTCTGTTCTCATACCCATTGGCTGATTTCTTACTCACATTGAGGTACAGACCATGCATGTGCAGACTATTTGGACTGGGTGGCCAGTGCAGAATGGTGTATCTC